>NC_048302.1:119838855-120138855 GCF_013100865.1 Trachemys scripta elegans
CCCCCCCCCCCCCCAGAGTCCCGAAAAGGAGGGGTGGCAGGCTCCGTTGAAACAACCAGTCCACTACTGCGGACCGCTCTAGGAGCAGGAGCCTGTCATTCCTCGAGTTTAGAAGCGTCCTTTCCATCACTACTCCCACTCCCCACCACAGTCTGCGTCCCAGTTTCAACCCTTTACCGCGAAATCCTTAATAAAGAAAACGATGTTAATGAACCAAGTTTCATTTATTTTATTTTTAAAGGTGTGTTGGAAGGGGGGGGGGGAGAAGGGGGTTGGTAACTGGAGAGGATAGTCAACATTAACTGGGTAAAGAAACGGGGGCAGGTTCAGCTTCTGTTTGAAAAAACGTAATAGTCACAGGTTACCCTGGTCACTCTGGAACCTAGCTTTCAAAGCTTCCCAAATGCACAGCACGTCCTGCTGGGCTCTTCTAATCGCCTGGGTGTCTGGTTGGGCGTAATCAGCAGCCAGGCGATTTGCCTCAACCTCCCACCCCGCCATAAACATCTCCCCTTTGCTCTCACAGAGATTGTGGAGCACACAGCAAGCTGCAATAACAATGGGGATATTGGTTTTGCTGAGATCAGAGCGAGTCAGTAAGCTTCTCCATCTCCCCTTCAGATGTCCAAAAGCACATTCCACCACCATTCTGCATTTGCTTAGCCGGTAGTTGAAGAGTTCTTTTTCACTGTCCAGGGCGCCTGTATAGGGCTTCATGAGCCAGGGCATTAGCGGGTAGGCTGGGTCCCCGAGGATCACTATAGGCATCTCCACATCCCCAACAGTTATTTTGTGGTCCGGGAAGTAAATACCTTCCTGCAGCCGTCTAAACAGACCAGAGCTCCTGAAAACGCGAGCGTCATGAAAGTTGCCTGGCCATCCGACGTTGGTGTTGGTAAAATGTCCCCTATGGTCCACCAGCGCTTGCAGCACCATTGAAAAGTAGCCCTTTCGGTTAATGTACTGGCTGCCATGGTGGTCCGGTTCCAGGATAGGGATGAGAGTTCCATCTATAGCGCCACCGCAGTTTGGGAATCCCATCGCAGCAAAGCCATCTATGATCACCTGCACGTTTCCCAGGGTCACTATCTTTGAGAGCAGTAGCTCAACAATTGTGTTGGCTACTTGCATCACAGCAACCCCCACGGTAGATTTTCCCACTCCAAATTGATTTGCGACTGACCGGTAGCTGTCTGGCGTTGCAAGCTTCCAGAGGGCTATGGCCACTCGCTTCTGGACAGTCAGGGCTGCTCGCATCCGGGTGTCCTTGCGCTTCAGGGCAGGGGACAGCAACACTCAGGAAAGTTCCAGGAAAGTTCTCTTACGCATCCGAAAGTTTCACAGCCACTGTGATTCATCCCAGACCTGCAGCACTATGCGGTCCCAGCAGTCCGTGCTTGTTTCCCGGGCCCAGAATCATGACCCATTGCCACCATGATGTCCACGGCACGGGGTCCCATGGTTTGTGAGAGATCTGTGCCCTTCTCAGACTTAATGTCCTCACTGTGCTGCCGTAGCCTCCTCGCCCGATTTCTCAGCATCTGCCTCTGAAAAAGGTGGATGATAAGGCGCGAGGTGTTGACAACGGCCATCACTGCAGCGATGATCGACCCAGAATTCCAATGGGCAGCAGGGACTGCGGGAACTGTGGGATAGCTGCCCACAGTGCACCGCTTCCAATGTTGATGCTTGCTCCATTAGTGTGGACTCACAAAGTCGAATTACTGTCCTTAATGTGGATACATACGTTCGACTTTGTAATATCGGTTCCACAAATTCGCTTTAAGTAAAATCGAACTGCTCTCGTAGTGTAGACATCCTTTGTATGGGGCTTAAAATCCCTTCAAATCTTGCACTGGTCCCCGACGTGAGCCTCACCCAAGCACTTCAGGGTCACTCAGGGACATAGTCTTGTTGCAAGAGGCACAAAGCTTGAAGCCCGGTGACTGAGGTATGCCTAGATGAAACTCTGCTAACTAACCAAGATACACAAACTATACCAACTGACTAAAAACTATGCCAACTATATACAATAATTAGAGGAAACAAAGTTCACTGAGAATGCTTGTCAAAGCAAGAGGAACAGTTCCAGCAACCATCACAGGCAGTAAGAAGGAACTGAGGGGGCACAGAGTCAGCTGGGCCCTTTATACCAGTGCTATGAGCACCCCAGAGGACGCTCGAGCCGCCCTGATGGGTACCACTGAGGGAAACTTTTCTGGCGATTGTGCTCAGAGCCAGCACACACCTACAGTGGAATGTACAAGCACTTGAAGAAAGTTTAAACCCTTTATGACAGTGGTTTTCAATCTTTTTACATTTGTGGATCCTTAAAAAATTTCAGATGGAGGTGCAGGCCCCCTTGGAAATCTTAGAGATACTCTGTGGACCCCCAGGGGTCTGCGGACCACAGGTTGAAAACCACTGCTTTTTTAAATTAAAACAAGGGAAGATTTTGTAATATACTCTACTGAACTATCAAACACTTATTTTTCTCTCTTCCTTCAAGCACGTCACTTCTGCAAATCAAAGCTGAAGATAGTGGGAAGGGACACTAGTATGTATCAACTACTATTATGATTTCTGATCAATGGATAGAAACCTTTAGTTTCCAGTCTGAGAGCCTGTTTAATTTCAAAATGGCTAGGGGACAAGAAAACAATGTACATATAAAAATAAAAATTGACTATTCACCTCAATTTTGAAACCAACTATCTTTTTGAGGTTCAAACCTGAAATGTAAAAGCTTTTTGCTCATGAGTATGCACTCTATTTTCAATTGGAATCAGAAGCAAAAATAGTAACACCGCAAGAAATGTAATTAGCATATTCTCAACCTGAAGTCTCCTCAGAATCTTCTCAAAAAGCTTGTTTTACAGGATAAAGAGATTTGGATAAACCAGGATACTTCTAGATGCTTATTCCACAGTTCAAATTGTTCTTTGCATTAGAACACTGCAAAATTTCAAATACAGAACACTTACTGGGCTATCCCTCTCAGATTGGAAAGCAAATACTCGCTGATAATTGGAATGAGCTGCTTTGCTGTTTCGTCAAGCAGGTCACACTCAAGGATGTAAAGAATTCCATGCAGAGCTCCAATCCGACTCGGCATATGCGTGCTGCGTAGTGTTGATTCCAACAGACGGCTTACTGGCTCGGCTACAGCTTTATCCTAATGCACATAAACAAAACCATGCACTAAAAGCATTACTGGACCAATGCACCATTCTGATGATTCATTACAACTGGAAAAATGTTGGTTGAACTAAAGAATAGAAGATGTACCATGAATCAGAGGTTTATACAAAACAAGTACAAGTAACCTCTTGCATATCAAAGGACATTAAATTTCATGCAGTTACCCCTGTATTGATCCCAATTACTTTTGTTTACCTACAGCATATCTTCCAGGAAGGCATCCGTTCTTGATTTGAAGACATCAAGAGATGGAGAATCCACCATTTTCCTTGGTTGTTTGTTCCAGTTTTTTTCCACCTTCAGTGCTAAATTTTTTTGCCTATTTCCAATTTGAATATGTCCAGCTTCACTTTCCAAACATCTTGTTGTGCCTTTTTCCACTACATTAAAGAGCCCTTTGGTACCCAGTCTCTTCTCCCCATGAAAGTACTTCCATACAGTAATCCAGTCACTTCTCAATTTTCTTTATGTTAAGCTACACAGTTTGAGTTCTTTAAATCTCTCACTGCAAGACTTATTCTCCAGCCCCTGAATAATTTTTGTGGCTCTTTTCTATACCCTCCCTAATTTTTCAACATCATTTTTAAAATAGGGACACTAGAATTGGACACAGAATTCCAAAGTCAGTCCCACCAATGCCATATACAGAGTCAAAATCACATCCCTACTTCTCTGTTCATACATCTAAGGATCACATTAGTTCTATTTGCCACAGCATTGCTCTGGGAGCTCACGTTGACTTGCTTGTCCACCACAATCCCTAGATCTTTCCTAAAGTAATGGCTTTCCAGCATACATCCCCAATTCTATACAAATAGCTTGCATTCCTCATTCCTAGAAGTATAACTTTGCATTTGGCTGTATTTAAACTAATTTTGTTTGAATGGGCCCAGCTTATCAAGTGATCCAAATCACTCCGTAAGACTGCCCTGTCCTCATCTTTATTTACTACTCTGCCATTTAAGGGCCTCCCCTCTGGAATTCATTCCCCAGAACACTCCAAACCACAAATATAGCAGTCTTCAGGACACAATTAAAGACACTGGGTCTAGCTTTGATTATGTTAATCTAATTATTAAAAAATGGATGGATGAGAGTAATTAAAAATGTATTAAAAATATGAAGCTGCCACCATGAGAGGTGCTCCCTAAAACCTCTTAAATATGCCAATTCTTTGTGGTGGAAGTGCGGCAATTCCAGCATCAAATAGACCAAAATGACAATACATTCACAGACTTGCCACAACTTTTAAGTGACAATTTCTTACCATTCCAAGAACAGCAGCTGCTTTACATGTGGCTGGTACCAAATATTGAATGAGAATTTCATCTTCTGATGGATGCACCTTCCGCAATTCTGTCAATGTGGTGTACATCATCTCAAATTGATTCCTCTCTGTAAACAAGTCAGACACTGCCAGAAGCTGTGAACATGATAAAAATGGAGTAGAAAAATCTGTAATTATCAAGTCACAAACATTAGACTGTCCCCACTTAATGTAACTGCCAGCAAAAAAATAATTCAACTCCTTTTATTGTAACATGGACTGTAAAAAGTTTTAATTTGAAAGCTACAAGTAAAATCAGATATAGCCTAATCAGACACTGGTTTAAAAAGGAACAGTCAAACTTTAAAAAGACAAAGAACCCAAAATGGTAGAAAGACATTTACACACATTTTAAAATAAAACATTTAAAGCCAGTTCTTCTTACATACCTTCTGAAAGCAGAGTTTAGGATTCTATATCTCTTAAATAAGAGTAACACAAAACATTGGAAAATGCTCTCTGCTTTCTTTTAGGAATTATGGCTGAATTGCTCACTATCTTATTCAATGTGTTAACTATCTCAGTGTTGAATATGTATAGGGGTGGTGCCCCAAACATATCCTTCAACGCTCTATTCTACCACCCAGGTATTTTTACTATCACATACCCATGATCAAGAGTCAAAAAAAAAAAGGGTGGGGTGGTGAGGTGAGAAGACTTACCTGTATAGTAACTTGGATTTGAGATGTGTTCTCAATATGTATTCCATGTCTGAGGCACTTGTGACCCAGGCCAAGATTGGAATCAGTAGTGCCCATTGGACCATGCCTGTGCCTTTCATGCCCTTAAGTCCCCTCGCTTGAGAGCATAAAGTGGGCGGAGTGACCAACCAACCCTCAGTTCCTTCACCAATATGGAATTCCAGTGTTGTTAGACCTTGCAATAGCTGGGAAAGGAGGGTGGGTTGTGGGCTACATATAGATAATATTTCTGGAAGAGCTCCAGTCACTGTACAAATTAAGTAACTTCCCTTTCTTCAAGTGCTTGACTATATGTAGTCCTCATCTGGTGATTCACAAGCAGTAGACAAAATAACAGAGAAGGGTGCTTGGATTCTAACTAAAATAATGATTGCAGCACAGCTTTACCAAATCAAGCACCAGATAGAGATGCCTCGGCCATGGAATAAAGCTTAATAAAGGTATGTATCATCTTCCAACTAGCTGTTGTACATCTCTCAGTTATGGGATTTTCTGAAACAAATTCCAGAGGCTGCTTATGTTCTTGTGCCATACAACGTGCTAATCTGCCCTGGAGGTCCATATGTAGAGCAGGTTCTCTCTACAGCCACCAACAATCTGCCCTGGAGGTCCATATGTAGAGCAGGTTCTCTCTACAGCCACCAACAACACAGCTTCCATGTCATGAGACATAGAGATGCCAGGTCTGAAGGAAGTATTCTGCCCTTGTCCTGGCTGATTAAGTCCCGAGGGAAAGAAAGAAAGAGTTATTGGGGGATTATATGGACAACCTCGTGAGCTCTACACCACCTGTCCAGGCAAGAGCTAAAAGAGTGATTAATCCCAAGTCCTGCTTGATCTTTCTCATTACTCATGGGATCAGATGGATGGATAGGCAGGCATAATATAGGCCTCAAATCCACGGAATCAGAAAAGCACCTGATTGTGAACTGGGACTCGGCCCTCAGTGGAGCAGAAATTTTTGCACTTCTTGTTCTTGACTGCAAACAAATCTGTGCAAGAAAAATCCCACTGGTCAAACACTGACCCAATGTCAGAGTCCTTCACAAACCACTTGTGGTTCTGACAGAAATATCTGCTAGCAAGTTCTGAAGACATGGCAAGTGGATTATCAAAACCATTATTTGGTGTTGGATATGCCTTTCCACAGGATAATGGCTTTCTTGCATAGACAAATGAATCTGGCCCTTATCTGCTTATTTACATAAAATATGGCAGTTATATTGTCTGTCTTTATTTGGATGCTTTGTCCCCTAATGTGGCTGAGAAAAGCCATACAAGCAAGACACACTGCGCTGTATTCCAGAACACTTATATGTAACAGTCTTCTCTTTAGACCACCAACCCAGTGCTCTGAGATAGCTAGGATGGGGAGCTTATCTAGGCATCGAAACATCAGTCACTTTACACTTCACAGGAAGTGATGGGTAGAAAGCAACACCCTTGCATACTTGATGTGGTCCTTGTACCACAATAGTTCTCAAATTTTTGTACTGGTGACCCCTTTCACATAGCAAACCTCTGAGTGCGACCCCCACTTATAAATTAAAAACTGGAGACTGACAACTCACGACCCCAAATGTAATAACCTCGCGACCCCCTGAGGGGTCCCAACCCCCAGTTTGAGACCCCTGTTCTACCAGTTTAACAACCTCAAGACTTGGGGATTTGAATCTTTATGTCTCTATTGTGAAGGTGTGGGCTGTAAGAGGACTACAACCATTCCTCTGACAACATAGATGGAGTCTGGCGATTGCCGTCACAAATGTGCATAAGACCACATGTCCTACCACAGACACATCCTTACAGTTCTTTGAGGATTTTCTTGATGGTTGATCAATTAGTAGAGACATGTCCAATTTGGCTCAAGATAGACAGACTACACCACAGCAAAGGTGTATCAGGGCTCTGATAAATTATATTTTCTGAGCAGGAGTTAAGGAGGATTAGGCCTCGTTTATATTGAGCCATAAACCTGTAGAATATACTCAACCACATAAGGAGACAATATGCTGAATCCTGTCCATGACTTGCTAGGGAGAAGTTCCTTGAACCAGCCAGTCGTTGAGGTACATTAAATGAGCTGCTACTGCAACCAAACATTTCACAAAAGTTCTTGGGGCTTTTGACAAACCGAAAGACACACTTTGTACTGAACGTGTGTGTTGCTGACCACAAAAATGTAGAGATTTCCTATGTGCTGGATGGATGGAAACATGCATCCTGGAGTTTAAGAGCTGCAAATCAGTCTGGAGGATCCAAGGTGATTATTATTGAAGACAGGGTCACAATCCAGAACTTGAATTGGCAAATGAATGTGCTTAGATTTTTAGGTCTAGGATGGGGCAGCCTCTTGATTTTTGAGGGGACTAGAAAATAATGGAAATAAAAGCCCTTTCTTACAAACTGAGGAGGAACTTTCTCATATTGCTCCTAATTTCAGGAGGGATTGTGCCTCACAATATGATAGACTCTTATAAGAAGGAGTTCCAGAAAAGGGATGGTGAAGGCATGTGGATGGTAGGAAATTCTTGAATGGAGTAACTTTTTTCTTATTATCTCCAGCACCCATTGGCCTATGGGAATATTGTTTCAAGCTTTTTGAAAACTAAATAAATGGTTCCCAAAAAGGGTGGGGAAAGGGTAAGGATCTCCTAAGACTGACTGACAGCTCTCGAAGTGGCAGTCAAATTAACTGCTTCAAGGAAGGTAACAGTATCATGGCAATGGTGAAAACATAATAAACTCAATTGGGAGGATAGGCAGACCTGTGATAGGAATATAGTTATGATGGATGGTGTTAATGGGTACCAATAGCCAGCTTTGATCTATAGACAACTGGAAAGGTGCTTGAGGCTGGGGCTGTGCTAAAGAGATGGCAGGGCTTCTTCATGAGTCTCCCATATCCCCCAAAAATCAACAGGGCTCTGGCCACTGATGCCTTGATCAATTCCAAAATGTCAGGGAATGGTCTGTTGCAGCATTCAAAAGTTATGTTACATACATACACAGAAATCCCATCAAGTTGAGTGTAAACATGATGGCCGCCCTCTTGGCCAACAGACCAGGGATCTCTAGAACTAAAAGCGTGAGGTGCTACTGCTTGAGCTACAAGCCACAGGTTCTGTAAACTGGGGTTGTAACAATTCATATGCTCTGTTGACCAGCATAGAAGTGGAGTGTAACACACTCAGCAGTGGGTTACATAAGGCCTTTGCAAAATCTTAGCCAAATAACTAACAGAAGAACAGGGATCGCAAGTGCAAGAGACCAGACACCACTAACTTTGCTCAATCTTACATCCATGGGCGGTGAGAAGGAATTGAGGATCTATTGGTCACTCCACACCCCTTATTCTCTCACGTTGGGGGGACGGGGGGGCTCAAGGGCATGATAGAGGTAGGTGCAGCCTAACAGACAGTGCTAGTCAAAAGACTTCAATTAAGTTCATGGGGCAAATGTGCACCAGACATGGAGTACATACAGACAAGCACTCAAAAAATAACTTCGCTTTCCTTAACCTTTTGGCTTACAAAACCAACAACAAAAGTAAAATAAGCAGTTCTGGGGTCCAAATGAAGGTTACTGTTTAGCAACACTATGACCCCAGACTTCCAAAAATGCACAATACATTATTTTTGCACCAAGAGTGCCCCATCCTAACATTTTCTAAGTCTATGAATAATTGCCTTTCAATTTATATTATCTTAAAAGTTTCAGTGGCAATCACTCCCCAGTTCTCCAGCCCTCAAGAATCCTAGATTTCATCAGATGCTTCAATAATAATCTTAGTGCCCACTTACATCATTTGTTCCTCTGCTTTTATATTTTCTCCCTCATTATATTACAGGGTAAACACAGAATCCTGAACTCTAGTCTTAGTAGGTAGGCAAGTAAAAAAAATTTATTTTCAAGTATTCTTTTATAACATATTTATTTGTAACTCAAGTTTACACATATTCTACTATTAATGAGTGCTTAAAACAGCTTAATAAATTTTAATCAAAAGCTTTCCCATTGAACTTTAAGTTATCATTACGGATGAAGGATGCCAACAGAAATCCGTTTTTCTGTATATTAGGAAAAGCTACTTTATAAACTCTCTGTAAACTCAAACATACCATGAAAGTGCACTCAATTAAGGCACAGAATTTATTTTTTAGACTTACTGATCGCACCACTTCACTAATCAGAATGACTGGTGTTCTCTTGCTAGGATTTGATGGCAATATCCATTGACTGTACAGTTCAAGCAAGAACTGAGAACAAGAATGTATATCAACCCCAGCCCGGTGTTTCCTGCAACGTACAATGAACAAAGATTACAATCACTATATTATTGTTTCTTTTCTAATTATTTGAAAAGCAATCCTTACACAGCATCCATTTTATAAAAGGCAACATATGATTCTCTTTTAATGACTTCAAAACACAAGAACTGAAGTCTGTTCAAGTGGCAAACAAAAAAAAAAACAACAACACAAGTGACCTGGAGTTAATAGGAGAGGTTGGTGGTGAAGAAGGAGCAGGCATATCGTTCTCATCTTCTTCATCTTCATCCCACTCCTCTTCTCTCAATGGAGTGATGTTATTTCCTAGCCACACGGAGTGTATAGAAACCTTAAATATCAGAAAACATTAACTTGAAAAATATTTAGCTTTTTCATAATCAAATTAGAAGTAGCTAGAACAAAAAAAAGCCATAACAAATTTTTCTATTTAAAAGAGGAGCAAAAATACTCTACAGTATATAAAGATATGTTTATAAAAGCTTTATACCATTATTTTTATAGTACTTTATGTTGCATATGTGTTGTGCTTATATGGCAGCAATAAGATTATGCTGTGCTCCCTATCACTTCACTGAAAATACTAAACTTGTTTCTAAAAATGTATCGCATATTGAGTTTACAGGCACAACAGTAAGTTTTACAGGCATCAATCATATCACTACACTTACAGTACATTAGCACAGTCCCATTAAGCTATAACCAACTGTATCTTGTCTGGGAACCAGGGGCGGCTCTAGCTTTTTTGCCGCACCAAGCATGGCAGGCAGGCTGCCTTCGGCGGCTTGCCTGCAGGAGGTCCCCAGTCCCACGGATTCGGCAGCATGCCTGCGGGAGGTCCGCCAGTCCCGCGGCTTTGGCGTACCTGCCTCCGAACTGCTGCCGAATTCGCAGGACTGGCGGACCTCCCGCAGGCAAGCCGCCGAAGGCTGCCTGACTGCCGCCCTCGCAGGGACTGGCAGGGCGCCCCCGTGGCTTGCCGCCCCAGGCACTGGATTGGAGCGCAGGTGCCTGGAGCCGCCTCTGCTGGAACCAATATATGTAGGAGCAAGTCCCAACCCTGAATTCTCTAGCCAAAAACCCTTTAAAAAAAAGTTTCCTTTATGTACATTCTAGTGTCAAACTAGAAACAATTCAGAAAATGCTACTACTGTGACATTAAAGAGGACATGGGAAGGTTAGTGACTGCTGGTTCTATTGCCATTTGCAAAAGTTTCGAAACTTAACTGTAGGAGCTAATCGCAACTCCTATGCTAATTTCAGAAAAATGCTGGTTAGGAAAGAGAATTGGAAGGTCAGAGTTTGAATAATCATGTTTAAAACAGCCAAGGCTCAAGTAATATGCAGTATTAAAGGACTTCTACTATGAGATATATGCAGTGACATTGCTGCCTTCCCTTAGTTGTGTCTGGAGGATTGAAAAAAAATAGATCAGCACGAAACCCTGATATCATTCCACAGGGTTTTGTGGAAACATTTGAATATGTGTGAGTCCCATCCAGTTCACATAAATGGATTTTGCACCCTAATTTTTGGGGCTAAATAAATCCCAAACTCAAAGTGCCAGTTAGCTGAAATGGCCTCACTGTAGATAATGTTGGGTTGAAACTATGAAAAAAAAAATCAGACAAAACTGAAATCAATCTAGCTAATGATCATGAAAGTTGGGACAAGTTGGCTGAAAGGTTTATGAATCTTCGAAAAACTGATGAAAATGTTGGGCTTATAATGAAGTCCAGAACCAGCCACATTTTCTTTTGTTGCAGGTTTCACTATGATAGTTTCACACAACTCTAGAAAAACACCACTTAATATAAAAGATTTTGAGTGCTCTCCTAAATTTTATATGTTATATCATTCCTGGTCATGTACAGGTTAATATTACAATTCTTATGTTTAACTTCTGACTGAAAATATTTTGCTTTAAATGTGACTTTTTTTAAATCTGGATCCAGAATTTGCCATCTTCTGCTCATCTAGTACTGTAATTTCCTAACATTTCAAATATTCCATTGTGAAACTGAAGTTGAAGCAAATGCAATCTACACTCAAACAATTATCCCTAGCAGTTTTGCTGCTTTCCATTGTGCTGTCAGTTTGCAGCATTGGGCAGAAAAATTAAGTATACACGATTTTCAGAATTGCAAGTGTGTGTGGGGGAAGGGGAGGGGGGAGAATCTCAGTCAGATTGAGTGCGCATTACATTTCCATTACGCATTTTTAAAACCTTTCATGCTCTACTGTTCTTTGAAAACTAAGCAAGAAAAGTAAACTCTTTAAAAACTGATGTTTTGGAGCATCTTTCAATATACTTCCCAGGGTAACTATAAGAACGTCAATAGTAATTTTGTTCAAAAAAACATCACTGGGATTGTTCATTGTTTCTGAAAAAAATGGGCCTATTTCATTTGGGTGCCTAGATATGGTTTTAGAAGCCTAAATTTAGGCACTCATTGGAAATATTGGCTTCAGGTGTTAAATATTTACAGCACTGCTTATTTACACTTCTGTAAAGCATCACATTCATATCTGGCATACAATAAAAATGTTTGCAGCAGCTTGCTCAATGGCAAGTCAAAATGATATTTTTCTGCGTACAGTAAGCTGAGACCAGTTTCCAAAAACAAGTTGTGCCCTTGCTTATCTTATCACTGATAAGTTTATGAAATCAAAAATTAGATGAAATTTTGTTGTTGTTGCTGCATAAGCAGAGTACAATATAGCTTGAGGATTCGGATACATTGGTTCTGCAATGCAGACTGCAGTAAAAACTTGTGTTTGCAAGTAATCTGAGAAACCATGTCTTGATCCCCACAGAGCAGCTCCAATTTTTCTAATTTAAGTTCAAAGCATCATTTCTTATGATAACTTCTCTACCTAAATGTAGTTGCGCCATGATTCTGAATTTTAGAGCAAAATATAATACATTTTTAAAATATATTTAAGTGCTCTAAAGGAAGAGAGGGAGACTAAGGAGTTAAAAATTTTACATGGATCACAATTAGAGAGGGGATTTCTGGTCTCAACCTAGACTACAAGACATGATTTTACTCCGATTATCTATATACAAAGTTGCTTTAATCAGGGAATGAAGTTATTTCTATGAATTCTAACTTGAAAACAAAATTTCTACACCAATAGTCTAGCTAAACCTGCTTCATCTTTCTTAAGTGTATGTTTACATTCTTCCACCCCTTCCCAAAATTTCTAAAATTATTCACAAAAAAATACAGATTTGCTTCCTCAATTTAAAAATAAAGTAGGCTTAAAATGTTGCATTCTTGTTTGCTCTATATCATGCAAGCAGCAGCTGCAATGATGATGTGTACACTAGAACGTCCATCCAGGAAATTTAACTGTACTGAGGTTATGATCTTAGTTAAATTAGCTGGCATTATATAAAGCTAGACAGGACCACACACATACATGCTTAGAAAGGTTTCCCTTAATCTAAACTTTTTAATATTTATAAATACTTTATATATATATTATACACACAGTACCCACATATAGCATTATACTCACAACAATCAAGGTTATTTATGTCATGTTTCCACTGTGAACTCTGTTTTCAGGGGCTCGCAAATTGGAAATAAAATTCAATCCAGGCCGCAAAAGTGGTACAAGATCTCAGCCCGCAAGCTAAATAGCAAAATTTTTTGTCTGGGCTTCTGATTTAGAGCAAAGAGGCATAGGTGAGTGAGGAAATGAATAAAGAATGTGAAAAAAATCCATTTGGACATTTTAATTTTTACAAACGTAAAAAATAATTCTCTTCAATGATTAATCTCTAGATAAGGATTAAATGTTTTTGTTGAGAAAGAAAAATAAGACTAGTATTAAGTTATTTTAAAAATGATGTTACTCATCATGAGCAACAAATTCTAATTGCAAGAATATTCACAAATGTACATGGTGCATTTTGGCAGGGTCATATTTTAGACTGCAACTTAAACTTAATTTCACAGCTGCATATTAGTCTAATGATGGAGTCACTTCAATTAAAAAGATTGAAAGGAAATTCAACACACAAAAACCCTACTCCAGAAGATCATTTATTTCAATGTGTGAAGCTAAATTGTCTATATTTGAAAAACTGCATCTCTGGTACGGTCGAAAACACCAGAAGTTTGTACAATGTGTTTATACAATGCAGAATATTGTAATGCTCAACTTTGTCAACAAAATGACTTGAAACATGTCAAAGGCATGTCATTAAGGAATGAGCCAATGACATATTTGAAGATTTTAAAAATGAAATTAAACTGGAATTCAAGAAAAAAAATCAGAAAAGTTAACTTGTGAATAAACTTATTTTTCACTCAATAGCGCGCACACACAAAAAAGCTTTCCTGGCAAAATAAACTCACCTTTGGGCAGTATATTTTTGGACGTAAGTGTGACAGATAATACAGTATTTTTCAGCAGTATCCTTGATACACCTTATTGAATTAAATTTATACATCTTTGCGGTCCCTTATTTTAAATGAATGATTTATGTATTATCATGGGCCAGGAATGTATGTAACATCTGGAGTGGGGAGATCTGACAGATGTGAGACCTGGTGGTACAAAGGACTATGTTGCATAACGTGCCAGATAATAATGGACTTTTGGAACAAAAAGTGTTAAGTGGTTTTCATGGAAAATATCTAGGGGAGGTGAATGCAAATTCCTGGTTATGCAAAACCCAGCCAGGGCTGCCCAGAGGGGAGGGGCAAGTGGGGCAATTTGCCCCAGGCCCCGGGCCCCGCAGGGGCCCCCCACGAGAGTTTTTCGGGGCCCCTGGAGCGGGGTCCTTCACTCGCTCCGGGGCCTCCGGAAAACTCTCGCGGGGCCCGGGCCCCAGGAACTTCTTCCGCTCCGGATCTTCGGTGGCAATTCGGCGTCGGGGGATCCTTCCGCTCTGGGACCCACCGCCAAAGTGCCCTGAAGACCCACGGCGGGGAATCCTTCCGCCCCGGGACCCGCCACCGAAGTGCCAGGTCTTCGGCAGCGGGGGCCCTCTGCCGCCGAAGAGCCCAGGCCCCCTGAATCCTCTGGGCGGCCCTGAACCTAGCCACACCCTACTACTTGCTGATCACTTGTTACATGAGGCCGAGATCAGATGACCAAGCAGCGTCAAGGAAAGACTGAACTATTCATGGTAGTTCTTATTCTGAATCTGAGACAGTTATGAACTTATAACGATGGGGTGAACCCAGTTGTGGGTTTTGAATGACTGACTTCTATGAGAGCCTAAGGGCTGAGAGCCTCTTGTAAGCTTTTTAGAATGCATGCAGGTTCTTTTTTGTTCTTAATGTTCTTTATAATGGTTTCACCTTAAGTATAAAATGTGGTTGCATAGAAAGAGCTGTGTGATAACTTGTAACTACAGAAATTATGCTGTTAGTAGCGTCTGGAGAGAAAGCAAAGCGCAGACACTGGCCACAATGGAGGCAGGGAACTGTGCAGCCTGGAAAAACCCTGGTCAGGAGGGCGGGACATGTGGGTCTTCCCAAGAGAGGTAATGGCTGTGGAGCTATGAGACTAGAGTGGGTGTCCTCAAGGGACCATGGAGGTGGAATACAGGTGCAGTTGCCCTGAACAGTGACAGTAAGTACCTAAAAATGGTAGTTTGTAATGGAAGTTCCTTCTCAGTCAGAACTTTTGCACTGCTAGTCTTACAATAAAAATGTTGGAATTGTTGTCATATTATAGCTGTAATGATTTTCTTGTAGGAAATACAAATGCCTTGCTAATGGGCAGTAATAGGACATCCAGCAAGTTAAAATGTTCCCAACTAATAAAGGGGGAAGCAAGGGTCCTAGAGACAGACAACATAAATCTGATATTTTCCATAATCTTACTTGGAAATACTAACTTGGGCAATTTAGATCTTTTAACAGTGATAGTAATGTTATTTAAATTAAGTATTTGAAATTAAGAAGAAGTTTTTGCTAATGCATTTCTGCCTTTTTAAAATGGAATACTATTTTTCCAAAAGGAGTTTAAATTTAGTCAGGGAATGAAATATTTAAATTATGAATTTAAACATCAGAATTATTGATAAGGCATTATACTTGGTGCTAACAAGTATTTAATGAATCCTGGTGGAGGACTTGTGCTCCCTAGCTAGGAAATTTATTTACAACTCAAAAAAACCTCACTTGTTTTGTTTTCAGTCAGGATTTAAGATTGGCCTTAGTTTACTAAATCTAAATTGGATGTTAAGCAATGCTTCTTAAACTAGATTTTTGAGAATAAAGACAAAAAAGTTTTAAAAAGTTTGGGCTTGATGTATTAACTTGAACAAACCTGTCCTAGTTTATAGCCCATGTTTCCCATTTCTCGCTCAGTATTGATCTGCAGTAAAAGCTTTTCATGGCTGATAAGACCACCTAAAATAAAAAGACAAAGGACTTTTTAAACAAATGCCCAATAAACCTGAAAACTACTTTTTTTCTACATTATTTGTTCAGAATAGTGTATATGGTAATTCCTGTAAATGTTTTTCTATCACATATAAGAAAAGTTACTTTTTTCAGCAAGCAGCCATCATTTCATTCACTGCAGGACTGAAGAATTATTGGTATAAATGACCATTGCGCACACACCTGTGGTAGCAGGAGAAAGTGATGGAACAGGGTCCCATGCTTGATAAAAATGGTGAGTGGCAATATTATCCCTCTTAGATATCATTGCTTGGATTTCTTGTTCCACAATTCCTCTGATAACACTTAACTTCCTCCCAAACCTGAAAGCGCAGAAGAAAGCACATTAATGGTTTAAGATGTTTTTTCCAGCATTTGCCTGTAAAATTAAGTATGAAAATTACTAGTTTACTATTCTAGCTGCATATTCACTTAGTTGTTTTTCAACAAGTTTGAAATTTTGCCTGAGCTTAAGGTTTACTGTGATATTAGGGTTCCTTCCATATTTAGCTTAGAAAAACATGAAGAGCTTTCATTGGACAACTGCTCTGCCAACAAAAGAGATGTAGCTATCGTTAAAAGTAAATGTACTCATAGTGTAGTGTTTCATTTTGGGGTTTACAAAATATAACGTGTGTACGTATATATACAAACATATACATCTATATTTTACACCACATGTCTATATTAGTGCTGTTAATAGAATAAGCTATCTTGTGCATGACTCTGCATCAAGCTATCAATATACTTTCATCTGCTTTCAGAACAGGTGAAATAATACCTTGTATCCAGAACTTTTAAAGCTTTATTGCGGGGCTGCTGTTCCAAGCAGCTGATTGCTGGATTGCCTGCAACTGGTATTGTCATTGCACTCAGCACCAAGGAGGTTATGGCTTGTACTGCAAGAACATTAATTTGGGTCCTCTCTGTGTCTTCCTGTAAAGTGAACATACAATTTTCCATTTTCACATAGAGTAAGTTCCACCAAAACCAATGTAATGTATCGCTTGATGCTACAGATGCTCTCTCAATAGTCCAATGGAATGCAACATCCCAAAGACTCTGGCAATGTTTCTGGTGAGAGTGTACATTTCTTCCTGATCAGAACTCTGGCCACCACATCAATCTCCTGATCTATGTTGTAGTTTGTATGAGGCCTCATACTCTTTGGGAACTAAATATAATTATAAGGATTTAACCTACAATCTTGTGATAGATATTTTTTAATATTTCCAGAACCATCCACTTACTTTCATGTTGTGTCTAAGTTCAGATGGATCTATTCCCAAGTTTTTGTGATCACTTTTTAGATACTGATTAAGTTGCAACAATATAATTCATCATAACCAAATGATATACATTTATACTCGAGTCAATAACTACTGTGACAAATATGACAATTTCCTGCGATATCCTTGTCAAACCTTATTGAATTATGTGAAATCTTACTGTATTAAGTTTATATATCACTGTGGGCCAAGGATTGTATGCAATTTCGTGGAGGAGGAGACCACAGCCCTCCAGGATTTAAGAACAGAGTGTGTGTGTGTGTGTGTGTGGGGGGGGGGGGGGGGGGGGGGGGGGAGTCTTTCTGATCCTGCAAATGGAAGGACCTTCTGGCCAAAGGGAGGGCCCCAATCCTTAGGGAAGGGTTGGAAGGACTGACAGCAACCAGAACCCTTGTTGGAGGTTGGGGAAGAGGGGTGATCTCTGGTAAGCTTATTAGCTAGCAATTGTATAAGGTTCTTTTATTGTTTTTAACATTTCCTCTGTAATGCTTTCACCTTAAGAAAACTGTTAAGACATTAACAATTTTTCCAATTTTTGCTGTATTCAGCAATCTTTTCCATGCTATACATTTATCTTAGATACTCATTTCTTCAATTTAAAAAAAATATGACTCCCACTGCCATAGTATCAGAGCATCCCCAATCTTTAATGTATTTACCGTCTGAAGTAGGTAAACATGCCCCCATTTTATAGATGGGAACTGATGCACAGAGAGACCACATGACTTGCCCGAGATCACGAAGGAAGTCTGTGGTGGGCAGCAAATTGAACCTAGATCACCCAGAGTCCCAGGCTAGTGACCTAGCCACTGGCCCGTCCTTTCTCCCCATTCTGCCTATACCAACCTTTCCTAATTCATTCATATTTATTCTTTTTATTTTACATTTATTTTCCAATAAGTTGTTTGCATTGCAGCACTTTGTAAATGTTCAATTTCAATAACCTTGTCTGTTAAATATGCTGCAGTAAAACATATTTAAAGATCTTACTGATACAGTACTTTCAAGCTGCCTGCAAGTGCAGGGAGATGGACCACATAGCGGGTTTCTCCATCTATGACATCTATGGGTTAGTTCAGGATACAACAGCAACAGTGACTGGGCTACATTACACATCCTGCTCACTTTGTGATCTAAATCTTACAACAAACAGTATTGTAACAAGCTACTTTTTAACACTAAAACTGGAATAGAAAATATCATGTGTAATCTGACCAAATTATTGTTGCTGTTGGAACCTTAATTAGTTCATTTCCTGAGTTTGATTATAAAGATGCAGCTTTTTTCTGATGCAATAATAGGTTTCTTGTAATCTTTTGGCAATTTCTGCCTGTGCTTAATAAAATTAAGCACCTGTATTATCACAATTAGGGTCTGAAGTGTATTTCTTTCATTTATCTGTAACTCAAAAATGGTTGAATTTTTTCTCAGAGACTTTCCAAAACCATTCACCTACAGGCAGAGACTTTAGCCCAGAAGATAAATGTTAATTATAAAAGAAGTCATCTTGCAGTATTACAGTAGGCAAGGGTCTGCCTAACAGAGTTAAATTACCAATAAGGAAAAGCATTTATACTACATAAACATATCACTGAATGGCTTTACCTCTTGTTGATTTTCTTCTTGGTCCATTACAATTGGTTGAGTTACAAGCACACCAAGGAGAGTAGCCCAGGTCTCTTCAAACTGGGTACGGCTAGTCCACCCTATGAACGTATTCAAAGGTATAAGGCTATTTACTACTTCAATGCAACTATAAACTAGCTTTTATTACAAATGTGAAACAGCATTTTAAAATGTAATTTCCACAGAAATAATTTCACACTGGTTCCGTTCCAATTTAAGTCATTTTTATAACTTTTGTAACCTAAGTTTCTCCAATTCTACTTTAAAAAATGTCCATCTCTTACCTAAACTGGATTCTGAACATGCGTACGTAAATGATCCTATTCTGATTTGTTTTTCAGACACAATTCTAGTTTTGATTTTATAGTTTAAAAGTAATAAAACCTCAATGAACAAAAATTTGAGAACAGGGTTTTCATAATAAATACTACACTCCAAAAGCATCCAAAATTACCCATTTTTGCAGGGTAGAAATGTGTAGAAGGTCCCAAATGACCCTAAAAAATATATAGCTCTCAGTGGAAGCACATTCCCAGAAGTAGAGGTTTTTTTAAAAAAACACAATTCAAATAATGCAAAGGTTTCCCAAATAGATCCCTGACTACTAAAGTTTACATATAAAATAAATAAAATATGAGAACATTCTTCCAACTCAGCGTACAGAGTGATCAAACAGGATACAGACTTAAATCATAAATTAGTCAAATATATCTTCTTCTGTGATGTGTTATCAAAACAATGGTCTTTTGTAAGTACACAGAGAGAATTCTATGTTGCAGCCTTGCAAATCTCATTTGGTGGGAAAGACCCATCCATTTTACTTATTGTCTCCATTGCTCTTTTTAATGAGCCTTGTATGATATTATCTGATTAAAATATGACTATGTAGATCACTGTAGCTACCACTGCTATATAATTTCAACACATCTTGTACAAAGTATGTCAAGAAAGGTGTCTATGGAAAGGTTATGATTTGCTGAATGCGATTATGCTATTTGTATGCATGTATCATTTTTGTATCTGAAGTTATGAATGTTAACTATGTATTTGCATTTCAAATGTTTGTTCCTGTGATAACACCCACAAGGTATTTAGGCTGCACATCTTGAAGGGACTATTCAAGTTAAATGGCCCATCAAGGAACACTTAACTCACAATGGACCACAGAAGACGCCCAGCCACACCTGATGGACTTTCATTTGAACATTCTAACTGGAGTATAGCAGCAACCATTACCCTGACTAACCAAGCATGCATGGACATGCGACTCCAAACACCATCTTGTTACCTGTAATTTTCCACAAACTAGAACAATAGGTTTTCCCTTCAGTTGGCAGAAGCTATAAAAGGCCCTGGAAACAGCTTCTTTCCTGCTCAAACCTCTGGACTATAGGCTTATACTAATGGGAGCATTCTAACCAAAGGACTGAGGACCTTCCAATGATTTGGAAGCAACCAGAGACCTAACAAGCCCGCAGTTTATTCCATCACTGCTACAAGTCTGATCCAAGAACTTTGCAATTATTGTATGTATTGGATTCCTTTAACCAATTTTAACTCTGACCTTTCTTTCTTTTTATAAATAAAACTTTAGATTTTAGATACTAAAGGATTGGCAACAGTGTGATTCTTGGGTAAGATCTGAGTTATATATTGACCTGGGCCTTTGGGATCAGAATAACCCTTTTGTTTGATGAAATTGGTTTTAAATAACCGTTCATCATTAAGTCTAATGTCTGGTTGCTGAATCCAGGACTGGAATACCTAAGGAGGCTTCACTTCTGACTTCTTGTTAGCCAGTGTGGTGAGACAGAAGTTTACTTTTTTTGCTGGGTTGGTGTATCTCATGGAAGAATAACCACTAGTTTTGGGGTGGGTCTGTCCTTTTTCCCAGCAGCTTGTCCTGACTTTGGTATTCTCAGTCGTGACCCATGAAGACATGTTGATATATCCACAAAGTTTGAAGTGGCACAGCCTGACAATGTCAGTGCCAAACATAAGAAACAACTTGATGGCACTGTGACAGTTATGCTAATTTTACTGCAATAACCTGGATAAAACCTTTTTGAATTAAGTTTAAGTATCTTAGGGGCTCATTGTATTAAAAATGCAAATGTTATGTATTATTGTGGGATTCTAAGTAACGAGTCTAGGGAGGAGACCTGACTAATGTAAACCCCGGGAACGGTTATGAGCTTCAAAGGAATATTTGAAATAATTTGAACTTTTCAAGTTAAGTGGGTTTCCTAGGAAATACCTGGGGAGGGAAGAGAGGGTTACTCCCCTTGTGCAGTAACTGAGGTTCTTCAAGATGTGTGTCCGAGTGGGTGCTCCACTGTAGGTGACGGTGTGTCCCGGCACCGCTGATCAGAGATTTTTGGTAGCACTGTCTGGTCGGGGTGAATGTGTGCAGTAGTCGCCTTGTGGTGCCATTAGTGCTCACGCATCCTAGCCCCCTCTGTTCGTTCTCTACCGTAACGCTCCTATTTAGAACTCCAGAATAGAGGGGAGGAGGGTGGTAGTGGAGCACCCACAGGGGGACACATCTCGAAGAACCTCAGTCACTGCACAAGATGAGTAACCCTCTCTTCTTCGAGTGCTGTCCCTGTGGGTGCTCCACTGTAGGGGACTGTAGAACAGTACCCCATTATGGCCGGTTGGGTTCCGGAGTAGGTTGGATAGTCGACGATAGTACCGTAAGACCTAGTATTGCATCTGCCTCAGAATCTTTTGTGATTGCATAGTGGTTTGTGAACGTGTGTACTGAGACCCAGGTTGCAGCCTGGCATATTTCTTTGATTGGTACATTATATAGAAATGCTGTTGAGGTAGAAATGGCTTTCGTTGAATAGGCCCTAAGCCTCTGGGTAATGGGGGTTCTATCTTCTGTTGTTGGTAACATTTGTTAGCAATTTGAAATCCATTTAGACAATCTCTGTTTTGAGATGGCTGTGCCTTTTGATCATTCCGTGGTGGATATGAAGAGTCTTGATGTCTTACGGAAATGTTTTGTTCAATCTAGGTAGAGTGCTAGTGCTCATCTAACGTCTAGTGTGTTTAGCACAGATTCCTGAGTAGACCTATGTGGTTTAGGATAGAGTGCAGGGAGATGTATAGGTTGATTGATGTGAAATGATGAAGTTACCTTAGGTGTGGTCTCAAAGTCACTTTGTCTTTAAAGAAATCAGTGTAAGGCGGATGGGCCATAAGGGCCCCGAACTCGTCCACTCTGCGTGCTGATATGATCGCTACGAGGAATGCTACCTTCATTGATAAATGCAGTAGCAAGCAGGTAGCCAGGGGTTCGAATGGGGCTTTGGTGAGGCTCTTAAGTACGAAGTTTAGATCCCATGCTGGTGTTGGTTTGAGGACTACAAAGTACATGTTTTGAATTCCTAAAGGAATCGTTTGGTGTTTGGATGCCTGAAGGCTATAAATCCTTCCATCTTGTGGTGAAATGAGGATACGGCTGCAATTCTTGGAATTGTTTTGGATCATTTATCACCGTGGTTGAAGGGGGCATGACTGCCTCATCTGGTGATGAAGAGAAGTTGTGTTCTGGTGGCAGTTCTTGTGTATCGTCCAACTCTTCTATAGTTTCCTCAGGTGCCTCCGATGGTTCTGTGGCTGTCTCTGTAGGTGGTCATATTTGCTTCCTTTGAGGGATGTGTCCCCCTTGCATTTGTGCTCTGTACACCACCCATGGATTCCAGTGTGCCTATTGCATTGGGAATGGTAAGGGTGGGCACATTCATGGGTTGGTCAACTATGGTGGCATGTCTCTGCACAGGTGTGGTTTAGTATTTGTAAGTGATGGTTGAGGTTTGGCACTGGAGGCGGGAGGAGTGACCTGAGTAGAATACTCCCTCCTCCATATCTTCTTCCTCCTCACTACAGAAGATCTTGGTTTATCGGTGTCAACGGTACTGGGGAGTCATCAGTGCCAAGTATAGGAGCCCCTGGTGTTGATGTTATTGGTCTGATTAGGGCTGGGGTCATTGGCACTGTATATATCTGTATGGGCACTTGCTTCGGTACCAACCTCTTGTGTGTCGCTTTAGTTGGTGCCGATGTGGCTGGTCTCGTCTTTATTGATAACTGCTCCAATGGAATCTGTACTTGGGGGTTACATCACTGGTTTAGGTATCATCGGCACCGGGTAGTTCCTTAGGGTTGACAGTGCTGTGGAGGAGGCGGCAGTCTTATGCCTTCCACTCGACTCCTTCTCTTTATCATTCGTGCTCGCGGTGCGGCCAGTGCCCGATGTGCCCAGAGCGTCGAGCGTGCTACCCCTGCTGGCCATCAGCTGGAAACAGTTCTCTTTAACAGCTCTTTCTGCAAGGGTGAGGCATCCCTTTCCCTTGATTTTCTGGAGGTTAGGGTGCTTTCCCTGTCCAGGGAGGAGGTTCCTGGAGAGTCTTCTCTCTGGTTCTTATTACTGTCCAAAGGAGGAGTAAGGGATTTTTCCATCAAAATAATTTTTAGTCTCAGATCCTGGTCTCTCCTCACTTTGGCTTTGAGATTGCTGCAGTGTGTGCATTTCTGAAGGACGTGTATCTCTCCTAAGCAACGAACGCACTGTGAGTGTCTGTCTGAGATGGGCATCGCTTCCTTAAACGAGTGTCCATCTGAGACAGGCATCTTTTGAATCCAGGCGAGTCTGGCATTATTTTACTAATTTTTTTGTCTAACTATTTATAAAGAACAACAGGGGAGATGATCTCTTCGCATTTTTTGGGGGAGATAACTAGTTTGAAACTGATACTTAATACTAAATCTACGCTATCCACTACCTATAGCTACCTATTAATTCTACTATCTAATTTATTTTGTTTTGCTCTATTTCAGACACCGCTCATGGAGCTCCGCCTGCAGCTGAGGATGGTCGAGAAGGAAATGATGGGGGCCAGCACCACATGGCCCCCAACCAGACACTGCTACCAAAAGTCTCCTATCAATGACGCTGGGACGCACCGACACCTACAGTGGAGCACCCACAGGGACAGCACTCGAAGAAGAATGCACGTTTCCCACTTCAAAACTCACACTTTGGAAGCTACGCCATGAAGAGGGGACCCTATATCTGCTGATCCCCTGTTACAGGAGGACAGATTAAAGACCCAAACAATATAAAGAAGACACACTCAGATTCACGGGGGCCAGTAAGCTTATTAGCAGTGTGTAGCTTCTTTTATTGTTTTAATATGTTTTTCTGTAATACTTTCACCTTAAGAATAAATGTACTAGCTTAGAAAGAGCTACGTAGTAACTGAAGCATGAGCACTACACTGTTGATAGTCCCTGAGGGAGGAAGGCAAAGACCTGCTGAGGCAGTCTGCCTTGCTGGAAATTCACAGTGTAAGTAGGGAACTGTGCAGCCTGGAAATAAATCAGTCAGGAAAGACAGAAGCATGTCTCCGCCCAAGAGAAGTAACAGCTAGGGAGCCAGAAGCCTAAGAGGGAGTTCCCTTGCTGGACCATAGAGAGAAAAGACAGGTGCAGCTGCCCTGAATTGTGAATGGTATATCTAACAGTAATGGTGCGTGGCAAAAAAACCCAATGGATATTTCTATACAATACAAGGAATGTTACTGGCAACACCAAAAAGTTAAATCCCTGTATTACTAAAATTTCATATTACAATTCTGAGCTGAATTTAGTGCTCACTGAATTACAGTGATTCTATCCTGCTCTGCAATATCCACTATTCCACTTCTACATAGAAAATGATAGTCAATGAAGTACCAAAATTGAATTTTTTGGGTGTTTTTTTCATAACACTGATATACATACATACATACATACATACATACCTCCCACTCTTCCACCCCCAAATAGGAAGAGACCAATGCATTCATTTTAGTTTGGGAATTAAGCAGTATTTGAACCCTGCTCTCCGAAAGGGAAAGATGAAATCATGATCACAGTATATTTTGGTTTAGTTTCAACCCAGAGTAAGGTTTTCCTATTTTAGTTTGAGAAGAAATCAAATATTGTACTTCATTTTTGCTTTTATAGTGAAAACTAATTTATCTGAAGCTCATATCCCAAAACTTGTTTATCTGACACAAGATCAAGTGCTCCCATCACGTATCAAAGATGCTAAAAATGTCCCACCACCAATCCAAATTTCTTTCTGTCCTCCAACACATTTGGGTAAACAGTGATGGTCTAACTCAGGGGTCGGCAACCTTTCAGAAGTGGTGTGCCAAGTCTTGATTTATTCACTCTAACTTAAGGTTTTGCATGCCAGTAATACATTCTAACATTTTTAGAAGGTCTCTTTCTATAAGTCTATAATATATAACTAAACTATTGTTGTATGTAAAGTAAATAAGGTTTTTTAAGTGTTTAAGAAGCTTCATTTAAAATTAAATTAAAATGCAGAGTCCCCCGGACCGTTGGCCAGGACCCAGGCAGTGTGAGTGCCACTGAAAATCAGCTCGCGTGCCGCCTTCGGCACGCATGCCGTAGGTTGCCTACCCCTGGTCTATCTTTTATCATAAACATAGGTTGTTCCTGGATCTGCATTCCAAACTATGAATTTACATACTTCTGAGAGCTACTTCTAATAAGTATTCAAAAGAACCATAAACATGTTGTCTACCTACCCAATGTATTAATGCGATAGATGAACTCTTTAAAGATTTCTTTTTCTTGAAGAAATTCGACAGGAATTTCTGGAAAAGCTGTGCCAAAATCACCTGCAGGTTTTGGTGACCAGCCTAGTTTCCAGACCTGTTGGAATATAAAAAGGATACTAATTATTTTAAAATAGTAAATATTATATTAATATTACAGCTATGATCACCACATTCGGAATTAAAAATTGCGAGAAACCAATAGTAATGATAACCCATCCTAATGCACAAAGGATGTGTAAAAAGATTCTAAATTCAAACGGTACTTTTATGTGCCTACTATATATTTGACAGTCTTTTTCATGGTATTTTAAGCACGTGTTACATAACCTGCTAATAACTCAGTGAAAATTACTCAACTCTTCCAACAATAACAAAAACAAGTGGATAATCTTGTTACTAAAAAGTGTTTAAACTTTTTTTTTGACCGTTTCTAGTTGCAGACTTATTATACTTCTTCCTCTTTACTGAAAGTTGTCAGACAGGGAAACTTTTGGTAAATAAAAAAGCCAAGGTTTCTTTTCTACCCTTACATCATTTCAGAAATAGGTATCTGAATGTGATAAATCTCAAACTCTTCACTTAGAGACCACACAGCATATCTCTCTCTCTCTCCACACTGGACTGAGGTTCAGAAGTCTTTAGATCAGTTATGAATTTGGTCTACCTGAGTAATAGTGCATAGTACTGACACTAGGCCAGTAGAAAGAAAGAGGCAGTGCCTTGTAATAACCAATTAAATTACTTTGACATTTAAAGGATTCCATGTTCTCCTTAAAACCTGAACTGTGTAATTAAGATATTATGCACAAAACCTATATTTAATGGTTAGAAGCCCATCTAGTCTCGGATGACCCAAAAATCAATGCAACCTTCCTCCGCAAAGGCAGCATTTCAAAATGAGATGTTAAATTTAATGGAAGTAAGCAAAACTTGGAAGTTCCATGTTTCACATACCAAACTGACATCAAACCAATCTCACATTATTAATCTGGATTATAGTGGTGCCAACAATGTACAAGGTGCTTTCCAAATTCAGGGAGTCCTCGGAATTACGATGCCCTACTTATGTCGGACGCCACTTACGATGCTTTTCAAATGACTGCCCCTTTCGCCCCAGGATGCTTGTTTCACCCTTCTGGTGCTCGATTTGCATAAAGTTTGCTTGAAATCACTTCTTGGTTGCACTATACTGGTATGGAGCTGGAATGGGTCACTTCTGATTGGCTTTGAGGCAGCAGGGTAGCTTGTTGCCAGGTAGGGTTGCTGCTTGTTTTTGATTGGCTCCTGACCCTGCTCAGCCAATCAGAAAGCGTGAATAGTGATTGGCTGAGGCTCAGCATGTGTGCCATTCTCCCAGGCTTTCTGAGCCTGTGTTGCCAGCATTCTGAGCAGCCTATGTGAGTTTGTGTGTTTATTTGAATGCTGTTTACAGTAAATACATTGATGTTGTAACATTAGTCATCTATCATTCATTTAGTAAAAAAATCTGGGTTATTGTGGTGACAATAGTGTATCAAGTGTTGATTCACAAACCAATCTCCCCTTCGTACCACTGATTCCTATGGGAAAAGTGGTTTTGACTTACAACGCAACTCTGAGGAATGAATTGTGCCATAAGTCCGAGGACTCCCTGTATAACTAACTCTTTGCAACAAAAGTCAAACACCACCACTCTCCCCCAATCCTTCATATAAATCATATACTTTTAAAGTAAGCCCTCTACTGACCCACTTTTAGTTGACAGTACAATGTAAACACTTTTGAGGTAAGGATTTAAAGGAGAGGTTGTGGATTCTCCGACTAAATTAAGGGAAGGTATTCCACATGCAAAGGGCAGCATAAAGCACAAAGTGAACAAAAACTTTTGACTCAAGAGGGGAAAAAAAAAAGTGTTCTCTCAACACTTTGTGGCATCCAGGTTGTCAAACACTAGTATATGCAGATTCAGAAACACTTTCCCGCACAACAGCTAAAAATGCTTCTGATAATTCTGCTTTGTACTTTTAATCAGAGGATCTTAAAGTCCTTTAAAAATATTAAGGAATCTTGCAACAACTCTGAAGTATTTCTCTAGCCATTTTAAGGTACATTAACTAAGCACTAGAAGGGCTAAATACCTTGCCCAGTTCACAGTTAGCCAGCAGCAAATGTGAACAAAATCCAAGAGTCCTGATTTTTAATAAGTACTAGATGGAACAGTTTCAAACAGAAACTCAAGGAACTCTCAAACGATCCCATAATTCTAACCAAACCTCTCACTCTACAGAAGACATTCACATTTGAAAATATTTTTAAAGCTAGTATTGCCAGGCGCTATTTAAAAAAAAAGGACAAAAGGGGACAACCAAATCTGAGTGTAAAGACTGAAGATCTAGCAAATTATTATATTCATTTTATCCAAAAATGGCCAGTATTTTTCATCTACTATGGAAACAAACCATAATGCACGTACCAAGGGAGGTACTCTTGTGTAGCTGTTTACTAGAGGCAGTCTACCCAAGCTGATGATTATGTTCTTAAGGACAGGAGTGAGAAATGCTGGGATACTGTTGTTTCTCTTATGTCCCAATGCCAAGACAGTCTGTAAACACTCCACCATTTCAGCCACCATTTCACAAGCTGTTGTAATATATTTCGCTTCTGAGTTGAGAGAAAAATGAAGTTCAGTGTAAAATATAGTCAATATATAACAAAACACATACAAATCTAAAGATGTAAGAGGACACAAAAACTCCAATAAGAATAAGCCTATTTCTAACCAACTAAAGTGGAGTCTCAATGTCAGATGAGCCATATCATCACAGTAGGTCCTAGTCCCACACCTAGACTTGTACTCATACCCAACACAGTGCAATACAGAAGATGAAATCGTAAAATGTTGAAGTTGGCACCCTTCAGATGACAAGTTAATAGTTTTTACACTATCGGTCCAGATACAACTTAAGGTTCTCATAACACTTTTCAAAGAGTGTTCCATTGACACAGTGTCAGTTAAATCTGCACAGAGCACACCCAATCAGTACAGTACTGCAAATGGCTGCTGTGGTCAGAGAACTGTTGTAGAGAGGCCCCCACTTTCTAACAGTAATGCAAGCTTAACCATTTGTTACCAACAGTGAGAATTTTTTGAAATAATTCCTTAGTGCAGATAAGACTCAACCAACTTCCTCTTGCTTTTAACCGGAAATAAGGAGGAAAATCTGGCAAATTTTCTACAAACTATGTAAAATTGCATGCAAACTAGAACTTCTTCGTTTACTTACTTTGAGCATTTGAATCAACTTCATCCTCATTGACCCCTTTTGAAGTATTCTTCTTCCTTTCTGGACTAAGAAGCTGGTTTCCAGGTTCAATTGCAACTAAATTAGATAAATACAGAGAAACATTTAAAAAACCTCTCAGTTTTAATTCTTTCACAAAATTGTCAAAGCAGCACTTGTATTGGCAAGATATCTGGCAAGTTCAAAGGTAAATAAAAAATAAAAAGTTAATTTCCATGGTGGAAACATATTTGGCAAAGAAAAAATTCAAAGGACAGAAAATTCTGCATTTCTTCAGGATTCTTAGCATAGGATCAGTGAGGTTTGCTGGTTTATTCAGCAGCATCTCCCATATTTGTACAAATTTAACTCACCTGCCTCTATTATAAATCTGACACAATTAATTAGGGAGCAAGCCTGTGTCACATACACTGCAGAAGCCAGCAAATTCCAGAGACCAGGTTGCTGTAATGTCAGGCAGCAGCATTCCAAAGCAGCTTGAAGATCTATACTTAGTGGAATATGTTCATGTATTAAATGCCACGACAGTGCCTGTACAAGAAAAAGTTTTCCATTATATCAAATGGTCCCCATATGCAAAAATATGAGATCAATTTATTTTTATCCACATCATTACATACATTTGCAGCTACCAAAACTAGCAGGATTCATTTTTCTTGTTACAGTAAATTAGCATGTCACTAATTCAAAAAATTCCAACTAGAAAAAAAGTTATAAGCAATATATTGAGTAAACTATTATGTTTATTCATCTTCTCAACAAGCCCCACAGTGCCACTTTCCAAACTGCCAAGACCTCCCTGTCCCGCAGCCAGACTTTCTCTCAGTTGCGGTGAAAAGTCTCCCTTAAAAAACAAAACAAAACAAAAACAAAAAACCCCCCAAAATCACCAAAAAGATCTCAGTTTTTCTTATCCCATTTTCTCTGCTAAATTCCACCTGATGTGTAGAATATACTCTGACACAAAAGAGTAACCACTGAATGAACGAATATTGGAAATGCATGCTTATACATAAACCTAGAGCCCAAAATGCTTCTAGACCTACAGAACTCCTATTGAAACTTCAAAGTTAAAGGGAAACGGAACGTATTTGTAAACATTCTGTTGCACCTTTTATTACAATCACTCTCTTACCTCTAATGACATTACTACAAACTTCAGGATGTCAGTCTCTTTGTCAGGTGGAATACAGAGAGATGCTGGTAATTTAGAGAGTAACAACAAATACTGAGCCAGTGCACGAGAGAGTTTCATCACAGTCTGGTACAGCATTGTGTCTCCTATAAAATAAAATGTCAGGGTAAAATCTAGAGGCTTGAAATAAAAACCATCATGGTTAACATTTTCTTTAACGGACAAAACATTTTGGGCAAAATATTTTACTGCTGAAAATCTTTGATCCCATTAGAGAACTAACTTATTGTGATAACACTGTTATACAGTATGATGAAGAGAATAAGACCTTTATTTTATATTACCAAAAATATCGCTTAGCTTGCTCCAATAGGCTGAAGTCTCAACTGGCTGCAATGGCTGAAAAACTTGATGGCTGGCAGGAAGTTTTTGAACTATGTTACACACATGGTCTAGGGTTACCCTACGGGCAGTTTCAAAGAGGCTGCTCTTTTGGTCTTCTGAGATTCCGTTCATGCCAAGACTTAAACAGGGAGCTAACAAGCTTAAGTTGAACTCCTGAAATCACAAATGGTACATAAAAGTTTAGAAAGAACACACTTCCAAGGAGAAAGGAAATTAAAGCTTTTCGGTAATACTATGCAAATTAACAGAGCAACATTATGGAAGAGCCACTGTGATTGCCACAGTTAAGGTTGTGTTCTGGTTCACACTTAAAACTGGATTCCAACTTTATTTTGTTTGGAAAATGCCATCTGTCCCAAATTTTCAGCACCTAATCTGAATAAAACTAGAATTTTCTGAGAGTTTTAACTGATTAGAACTTGGAAACTAATCAGTTTACAGATGGGAAACTGAGATAGAGATTAAGGTCAAAAGTATACACTAATTTTGGATGCCTAATTTAAGATGCCAGGACCTGATTTTAAAAATTCCCAGTGGCCAGGGGAGAGCTCCACAGTATGCAGCTCAGGGCTCACAGGGCACAGCCAGAGTGCAGTGAGCTGGGTGGTGAAAGCTGGGATGGGTTCATGGAACTGGGTAGCCCCATAGAGCATGGGGTTTCTGACACAAATGATTCCATGTTGACTCCCAGGTGAGTGAAAGAGAGAGAGCGAGCCCACTTGGAGGAGATCAGGGAGAAAGATAATAATTAAGACTCAGATTTAGACGTGGGTATTTTTAGTAAAAGTCATGGCAATAAACAAAAGTTCACAGCCAGTGACCTGTCCATGACTTGTACTATAGATACCCCTGACTGGGGCACCGCTGGTGCTCGGGAGGGGTGGGGGCAGTGGCCCCGGGCACTGCTGCTACACTGCACCAGCTGCTGCCGAAGTCACGGAGGTCCTGGAAAAATCACAGAATCCATGACGTCCGTGACAGACTCACAGCCTTAATAATAATTAATGTACTTGGCTATCTAGAGCACCTTTCAATTGGGAGCTAAGTGCTATTGTCCAAGCTCAGTAAAACACAAAAAGTAAACGAACAACTAAGTAAAATTTAAAGAATTTTTAATTTCTTTTTAATAAGCCAATTTGGTCATTAATAGTAATATGAATAGTAATATAAATTTTACAATTTTTAGCAAGTGTCATCTTAAATTCTCCTCTTCTCATTGTGAGAGAAATTACCTTACTGGTCATGAAGGAGTTTAGTTCAGGCTGAGGTATCCTATTCACCAGCTCTGCACCTTCCAGCAGTGCAGAGTCTGACCTGACCCAGCACTGTGATCTGACTAGTGATACATACCAGTCCTTTAAAAAAATAAAAAATGAAATTTACTACACATTTACTTTTGACAGAGTTAGAAAATAGTTCAATTTTGTTTTACCCACTAATTAGTCTTCTCAAAGACTGTCCCTTTGCCAATCCAGAATTACTGGATTAACCATGCCTACTTCTATCTGTGGAGACAGAGCTCTATATATTTCAATTTAAGCACTGAAATTGGGTCCTCTAAGAGACTATTAGGTGTCATCTCATCTAGGCAAAACTTCCAAAGCATAAGGGGACTAGTAAACAAGAAGAAAAAACAAAGCAAGAAAGAGCACACAGGACTGCTCAACAGACCCCATTATAATAGACCAGTAAGACAAAATTGATCTATTTTCTGGCAATTGTCCATTTGCCAATCCAGAACTGCTGGAAAATAGCAAGGAGAAGGAAAAGATGCTAACTGACAGCATGTAGCTCACTGAGACCCGAAGCAAGACGGGGTCATCTAGACACACTGTAATGCACATAAATGATAAAGACAAGCCATGGGAGTAAAAATTAGAATGAAATGCAAAATTATATGCAATTTTTTAACATAAAGAAAGAAAGCCTGCAGAATCAAACAGAAGATAGCGTTTATCTAGGAATGCTTGGTAAAAGAATGAGGACTAAGTCCTAGCACTTCAGATTTCCTCATTATAAAGTATCTATGGGTCTAGTGGAGACGGAGTGAGGCCTGTGACCCGAGTAGAAAACTTGTGGAAACTAAAATTTGCAATGGCAGACTTAATACAAGATGGCCTTTAATATTTTCTCTCTCTTTCTGGTGTCGTTTTAATTGCAAATGGGTGTCAGTATTTACAGAAGGGAGCTGTCCTATCTAAATAGAATTTGATGGCCCTAGGGATATTAAGGAGTGAACAGTGACCTCCTTAGTGCAAAAAGGCTCAGGAAAAAGGAGGAAAAGCCAATTTCCTGGTTAATGAGAAGAGAGAACAATATTTTAAGGAGAAATTCAGGAAAAAAATTGAACAGCCACCTTGTTGGTGAAAATCTGAATATAGTATTTCTTGCAAGAATGTGCACTGATCTGGTGTACATATGCAACTGCAATAAGGAAGTTTTACTTTTAGGGTGATAGGGGACTACGAGTTTTTGGTCAAGGGTATATCTGGAAGAGCTTAGAAACTCCAGACTAAGTCTCACTATACTGAATAGTGGTCATGCATCCAGTCAGTCTCTCAGGATAGTGAAGAAAACCAGGATACGCAGGGATTTAAATTAAACCTCATTTTTAAAGTAATGTTCAAGGACAAAAGGGCCTACACTTGACATTACAGAGTATTCACAAAGGTCTAGATTGAAAAAAATCTGTGAAGATTTCCTGAATGGATGATAGAAACCTAAAGGGAATCATTCTTCCTGAAACACCAATAGAATAGTGTAGCTCAGATACAGATATGCTTAGAATTGTGAAATTTTTCTTTGGCTACAAGAGAAAGTTCACAGCAGCAGCAGAGTAGTCAAAGGTCTGCAGAATCAACCTGTTAGTTTTGATGCTGCTAAACTGAGGTTGCCAGGGGCTGGATTAAATCCAGATCCTGTTGCAGAAAATCTTTGAAGTGGCCACTGCTCAGATAAACCACCTGAAGCAAACTGAGAAACAAGGTCTTCAGTTCCAATAGGGAGCTGTAGGAATAATTTTGGCCCAATTTCTCCAGAGCCTGCTGGCAATCCTCAGCAAATGCAGAAGAGAAAGCGTATAGCCAAAGGGCACAACCAACTGAAAGATAAAAGCATCCACTAGCCAAATTTAAGGGCTCCAATATGTGGAACAAAAATACAAAAAGGTTTATCTGGTGGACATCTCATTTAACAAATACCAAAAATAGCACCTCCGAATTGTCATTCTATGGGAAGGAAGTTTCTGGGTTCAGTCAATTTGCTTGCACGTTCAGCTTGCCCTGCGTACTTGTTACTGAAATGAATAGGTGAGTGCTCTTAGACAAAAATCTACGAGGTTCTGAACTAAAGAGAGAGGAAGGTACTCATGGTACCACCTTGCCAGTTTATGTAGGTGTTGCAGAATTAGCCACTGAGAAAACATGAATGGACATCTTGAAGTTTCTGTGCTTTGCAAACAAAGCAGATTCAGACTCCTGAGATCCTTCATAGGAACAAGGGAACTTGTCCCAGTTTACTACAAAGCCATGTCTTAGAGAACTGACAGGGCTTAAAAATTAAATCTGTCTATTTGAAAGGAACTGCCTTGATAAGTAGGTCCCGCAATTAATGAAAGCTCTGGATTCCTTCTTTCCTCAGTATTGCAGTCACTATGACCATTCATCTTTGCAATAATCTGAGGAATGGATGGAAGATCAAAGGGAAGATCCACATTCTGGAAGTCGTTTTGTTCTGTGAAATATTGAGGGGTGTTGTCTGGGCAGGTTGGATGGGGATGTAGACGTATGTCTCAAAGGAATTTACTCTGAGATTATGGATTAAAAGAGCAAGTGTTTGAACTCTGAACCTGGTCTTCTCAAATGGATTGGCTGGGGTGGGGGGGAAGGGGGGCGAGATCCAAGATGATTCACAATACCTTTTTGCGGTCACTGTAAAACAGCAGGAGCAAACAGATTCCTCTCAGACAGGTTGAACAGCCATAGTGCTAGGTTTGTAACAGTTCATTAACTATTTCAAGGAGTGTGTCTTTCAAGGACAACATGGGAGGGAGATGGCAATGTAGCATGGAGTGAAAGAAGAACTTTGAACAGACAAATTAAATTGGTTTCATAACCCATCTGAACTGGTCCAAACAAGGAAGGAAGAACCTCCATTTCCCCTACAATGAAAATGCTAAGGGTTTCACTGTGATTTAGGTTGCTGGGGGCAGAGTTGAAAGAGTTTCTAATTTGGACCTCTGACTCAAATTAAGCAATGAAAGGGATACAAGTATTATCCCTGGACAATTGGATCTCGGACATGGGGAGTTTTTCCTTTTCCTGTTTTGGGAGCTGAAACATGCTAGATCAGTAAGTTCCTTGATAGTTGTATCAAAGGTCTCTCCAATAGCTTGATCCCATTGAGGGAGCTTTATCTAAATGTTTTTGGAGGTGGAGTCTGTCCCAATTGAATATTGAGATATTATGCTTCATAATGGTGGAACGTAGAAGGGAACTGATATGAGAAATAGACTGTGCAATACGAAATACTATGGACAAAGAATGGGAGAGAGAGCAGGTATTTAAGGAAAGTTTTAAGAGCCTTGGTACCAACAACCTTTTGTTTTGTCAAGGCTGAAACCTGTCAAATTTATGACAAAAACCATGAAGGTGGCCATCAGATCATAGCTGCTTTGAGCACTTTGGCAGAAGTTTCATAAAACCTGCTGAGGGAATGTTCATTAAGCTTGTCTACAATGTCTACGAGTGGCTGCCCTTCGTAAGGGAATTGTTTCACTTCAGCAGAGGTAGACACAGTCACCTCAGATGATTGCAAATGTAGAGAAACTGTCCTGTTGGATTCTACAGAGCTTCTGACATATGTCTGGTGGATTCCTTTTTTGCAAGTGAAGTAGAGCTACTCAACCAACAATCTTTTTGTTTTACAGTGGTAGAGCTGATCTAATTTCCCTCATTTTAATTATTTGGGGGATTCCTCAAAGATCTAGGATGGAGTGGATTTTTGCCAACTAAGCTTTCCAATGCAGAGTCAAAATTCCTGTCCTCAGCCTAATTGGACTCTGAAGAGCTGGAAGAAGTTAGAAGGAGAAAGCTCCCTATCTATGAAGGATGTGGTACTACTGTACTTCCAATGGTTCTCATGTTATTTGAGTTTTCTGGAGTGGTTTCTCAGATGTTCATTGGTGTAGGGTGGAAGGGAAAAAAAAGTCAGGGTCAGAGGAGGAAAAGGAGTTTCTGAGAAATACACTCTAGAAAGGGCCATACTACGTGTGTGGAGGAGCAGCCAGATGTGGAAGGGACAAAGCCTGAGACCATGTAGTGCAGGTCACCACTGTGGGGAAGCATGTCATCAATACACATTGAGCTAACTCTGGTCTAACTGAAACACAAGGAAGATAGGGAAGGGAATCCTAGAAAAACCCAACTAAAGAGACTACCAGATTGATGAAAGTGGCTGGGGTGACGGTCCCAAGACAGGGAACGGTCGTTTAACTGGGAACCAAAGAAGTATAGGACTGAAGTGTTCAGGAGATGCCTTGGCTGAGGGAACAAGGACCACTTCATTTCCCTCCCTTGCTCCTAGATTGGAGTGGAGTGTTGTCCTAAACTACAGACATGAAAAAAGGTAGTAGGTAGACTGGCTGTGCCACACAGATGAGTGGAGCTGCACATATGCCCCACAGTGAATGGATCAGATCCTGTTCAGTAGGATGCAGTTTCAGATAAGACCAAGACATGCTAGCCTCAAGACTGCTGGAGACTCTTGTAGGACATGAACACTGTAGGCCAACAGAGGACTGCAAAGAGTACCAGATGGTAGGCTAAAGTCTAAATAAGACATCAGCTGTTGGGAGCCAGGAATACAACTATGACATTGTTGGCATCACTGAAACTTGGTGGGATAATACGCATGATTGGAATGTTGGTGTGGATGGGTACAGCTTGCTCAGGAAGGATAGACAGGGGAAAAAGGGAGGGAGTGTTGCCTTATATATTAAAAATGTACACACTTGGACTGAGGTAGAGATGGACATAGGAGATGGAAGTGTTGAGAGTCTCTGGGTTAGGCTTAAAGGGGCAAAAAACAAGGGAGATGTCATGCTAGGCGTCTACTACAGGCCACCTAACCAGGTGGAAGAGGTGGATGAGGCTTTTTTCAAGCAACTAACAAAATCATCCAAAGCCCAAGATTTGGTGGTGATGGGGGACTTCAACTATCCGGATATATGTTGGGAAAATAACACAGCGGGGAACAGACTATCCAACAAATTCTTGGACTGCATTGGAGACAACTTTTTATTTCAGAAGGTTGAAAAAGCTACTAGGGGGGAAGCTGTTCTAGACTTGATTTTAACAAATAGGGAGGAACTCGTTGAGAATGTGAAAGTAGAAGGCAGCCTGGGTGAAAGTGATCATGAAATCATAGACTTTGCAATTCTAAGGAAGGGTAGAAGGGAGAACAGCAAAATAGAGACAATGGATTTCAGGAAGGCAGATTTTGGGAAGCTCAGAGAGCTGATAGGTAAGGTCCCATGGGAATCAAGACTGAGGGGAAAAACAACTGAGGAGAGTTGGCAGTTTTTCAAAGGGACACTATTAACGGCCCAAAAGCAAGCTATTCCACTGGTTAGGAAAGATAGAAAATGTGGCAAAAGACCACCTTGGCTTAACCACGAGATCTTGCACGATCTAAAAAATAAAAAGGAGTCATATAAAAAATGGAAACTGGGACAGATTACAAAGGATGAATATAGGCAAACAACACAGGAATGCAGAGGCAAGATTAGAAAGGCAAAGGCACAAAATGAGCTCAAACTAGCTACGGGAATAAAAGGAAACAAGAAGACTTTTTATCAATACATTAGAAGCAAGAGGAAGACCAAAGACAGGGTGGGCCCACTGCTTAGTGAAGAGGGAGAAACAGTAACAGGAAACTTGGAAATGGCAGAGATGCTTAATGACTTCTTTGTTTCGGTCTTCACCGAGAAGTCTGAAGGAATGCCTAACATAGTGAATGCTAATGGGAAGGGGGTAGGTTTAGCGGATAAAATAAAAAAAGAACAAGTTAAACATCACTTAGAAAAGTTAGATGCCTGCAAGTCACCCGGGCCTGATGAAATGCATCCTAGAATACTCAAGGAGCTAATAGAGGAGGTATCTGAGCCTCTAGCTATTATCTTTGGAAAGTCATGGGAGACGGGAGAGATTCCAGAAGACTGGAAAAGGGCAAATATAGTGCCCATCTATAAAAAGGGAAATAAAAACAACCCAGGTAACTACAGACCAGTTAGTTTAACTTCTGTGCCAGGGAAGATAATGGAGCAAGTAATTAAGGAAATCATCTGCCAACACTTGGAAGGTGGTAAGGTGATAGGGAATAGCCAGCATGGATTTGTGAAGAACAAATCATGTCAAACCAATCTGATAGCTTTCTTTGATAGGATAACGAGCCTTGTGGATAAGGGTGAAGCGGTGGATGTGGTATACCTAGACTTTAGTAAGGCATTTGATACGGTCTCGCATGATATTCTTATCGATAAACTAGGCAAATACAAATTAGATGGGGCTACTATAAGGTGGGTGCATAACTGGCTGGATAACCGTACTCAGAGAGTTGTTATTAATGGTTCCCAATCCTGCTGGAAAGGCGTAACGAGTGGGGTACCGCAGGGGTCTGTTTTGGGACCGGCTCTGTTCAATATCTTCATCAACGACTTAGATATTGGCATAGAAAGTACGCTTATTAAGTTTGCGGACGATACCAAACTGGGAGGGATTGCAACTACTTTGGAGGACAGGGTCATAATTCAAAATGATCTGGACAAATTGGAGAAATGGTCTGAGTTAAACAGGATGAAGTTTAACAAAGACAAATGCAAAGTGCTCCACTTAGGAAGGAAAAATCAATTTCACACATACAGAATGGGAAAAGACTGTCTAGGAAGGAGTACGGCAGAAAGGGATCTAGGGGTTATAGTGGACCACAAGCTAAATATGAGTCAACAGTGTGATGCTGTTGCAAAAAAAGCAAACATGATTCTGGGATGCATTAACAGGTGTGTTGTGAGCAAGACACGAGAAGTCATTCTTCCGCTCTACTCTGCTCTGGTTAGGCCTCAGCTGGAGTATTGTGTCCAGTTCTGGGCGCCGCATTTTAAAAAAGATGTGGAGAAATTGGAAAGGGTCCAAAGAAGAGCAACAAGAATGATTAAAGGTCTTGAGAACATGACCTATGAAGGAAGGCTGAAAGAATTGGGTTTGTTTAGTTTGGAAAAGAGAAGACTGAGAGGGGACATGATAGCAGTTTTCAGGTATATAAAAGGGTGTCATAAGGAGGAGGGAGAGAACTTGTTCACCTTAGCCTCTAAGGATAGAACCAGAAACAATGGGTTTAAACTGCAGCAAGGGAGGTCTAGATTGGACATTAGGAAAAAGTTCCTAACTGTCAGGGTGGTTAAACACTGGAACAAATTGGCTAGGGAGGTGGTGGAATCTCCGTCTCTGGAGATATTTAAGAGTAGGTTAGATAAATGTCTATTAGAGATGGTCTAGGCAGTATTTGGTCCTGCCATGCGGGCAGGGGACTGGACTCGATGACCTCTCGAGGTCCCTTCCAGTCCTATAATCTATGAATCTATGAATCTATGAGGAACTGTGTGGATTTGCTGGCCCAATGGCTAACTAGGGACTGCACTGAGGCAAAGAGGAGTCAATGAAGAAAATGAAGTCTTTGAAAGTAAACAAGACAGTAAGACAAAGAGCAAAAGCACAGCTGAGGTGGTCAGAGATGAGAAAGATGGTACCTATAAGTCTCTTAAGGAACCAGTGAAAGTTCTGAAGTAGCAAATGGACAAAAACAGTCTCTTGCAAACCGACATAACGTGCATCTCTTCATCAATATTACAGGCTAAAAAAGTTTAAATTAAAAGAACTGCACAAAACAGTAAGTTTATCACAATTAGATATAAATGTATGCGCTGCAGAATTTAAGAATAGGTAGCTGACGTTTATTTACCACATTATTCAGATTTGTACACAGAGCACCATATGGGGATTAAAGAAAAGCTTCATTCGTAGATATATTTTACTAATAGAAAAAGCTTGTTATAACACAGATAGCAAATGTGTTTTCCTATGAAATATTCTAAATATGGCCTTACTTTGTCTGGAATTACATTCTCTAAGGCTGGTTGGTTTTCCCCATCCAGTGGGTGTGAAGTAACCAAAGGTGAAGGGCTAGTTGTTTCTGGTGCTACTGTAAGGCGAAACCTGTCCAATAGCGAGTAAAGTCTTTGGTGTCTGAAAACAGATAAGCACACATCAGAATTTTTTTTTTTTTTTATAAGGAATACCTATTTTACATTATGCTACAAACATTTAATAGACCTGTGCTAATTACCTGGTACCTGCTAATTACCTGGTACTGATATTCCACTCTTATCACTAAAACTAAATTTTCCACTTTTCTACATTGTCCTCCAGCAGCTACCTATCACATATTGAATTTGAAAGAAGACAAACAGTTACTCACCTTACAGTAACTGCGGATCTTTGAGATGTATTGTCTATATATACATTTTCCACTGTTAGTGCGCATGCACCCAGTGAACTCAAGTTTACATTCTTTTGGCCATCATTTGTCTGTTGGGGTATGTGCCCTGAGCACCCTCATGCCCTCAACCAAGGGCTTAAAGGGCAGGGCAACCTCAACTGCCCTTCAGTTCCTTTGCCAACAGGTTTTAATCTACGTTTTAAATTACGGTTGTCAAGCGATTAAAAAAAAATCGCAATTAACCACACTGTTAAACAATAATAGAATACCGGTTATTTAAATATTTTTGGGTGTTTTCCACATTTTCAAATATATTGATTTCAATATCAACACAGAATACAAAGTGTACAGTGTTCACTTTATATATATATTTTTATTACAAATATTTGCACTATAAAAATAAAATAGTATTTTTCACTTCAAGTACTGTAGTGCAATCTCTTTATCATGAAAGTAGAATTATGCACACAAAAATAACTGCAGTCAAAAATAAAACCATGTCAAACTTTAGAGCCTACAAGTCAACTCAGTCATACTTCTTATTCAGCCAATCATTCAGACAAACAAGTTTGTTTACATTTTCGGGAGATAATGATGCCTCCTTCTTATTTACAATGTCACCTGAAAGTGAGAATAGGCATTCGCATAGCACTTTTGTAGCTGGCATTGCAAGATATTTACATGCCAGATGCGCTAAAGATTCATATGTCCCTTCATGCTTCAACCACCATTCCAGAGGACATGCGTACATGCTGATGATGGGTTCTACTCAATAACGATCCAAAGCACTGCAAACCGACTTATGTTCATTTTCATCATCTGAGTCAGATGCCACCAGAAGAAAACATTTTCCTTTTTGGTGGTTTGGGTTCTGTAGTTTCTGAATTGGAGTGTTGCTCTTTTAAGACTTCTGAAAGCATGCTGCACTCCTCGTCCCTCTCAAATTTTGGAAGGCATTTAAGATTCTTAAACCTTGGGTCGACTGCTGTAGCTATCTTCAGAAACCTCACATTAATACCTTCTTTGCATTTTGTCAAATCTGCAGTGAAAGCAAGCTGGGTCATCATCTGAGACTATTATAACATGAAATATATGGCAGAATGCGGGTAAAACACAGATCAGGAGACATACAATTCTCCCTCAAGGAGTTCAGTCACAAATTTAATTAATGCATTATTTTTTAACGAGTGTCATCAGCATGGAAGCATGTCCTCTGGAATGGTGGCCAAAGCATGAAGGGTCATACGAATGTTTATCTTATCTGGCATGTAAATACCTTGCAATGCCGGCTACAAAAGTGCCAGGCAAATGCCTGTTCTCACTTTCAGGTGACATTGTAAATAATAAGCAGGCATCATTATCTCCCATAAATGTAGACAAACATATTTGTCTTGGCGACTGGCTGAACAAGCAACTTCTATAGATTCTTTTAAATATATTCCAGTACTAGAGATACATAGGGAGCTATTTGGGTTCAGTGCATACTTTTATCCAGCATTACTCCATAGTGAAAGCATCAAGATCTGATGTTCATTTTGATAGGGCTGTCTTACAGTCATTTAGATAGATTCCTGTCATCCATTTTCTGTGATCCTATGTCACTGTTCATGAGTTACCAACAGTGGAATATATATGGACAAACACTCAAAGGAGAAGAAGAAATCATTCACCTTACACTAACATCAAGATGTATTGCCCAACTGACCCCACACCCCCTCAGTTCCTTCTTTCTGGAAACTCTGATGTAGAGGGATAGAAGGGCAGGTTACAGAAAGGACACATGAAACCTCTCAAAGAACAATAGTTATGAAAGGTTAGTAACTGTTTTTTCTTCGAGTGACTGCACATGTGCATTCCACTCTTGGTGATTCCCAAGCAGCTAAATAGGCAGAGGGAATCAGAGTTCATGTACACACAGACCAGCTTGATAGTACAACTTGACCAAATTTGGCATTACCTCTTAGTGTTGGGCAATGGTTTAACGGAAGGAGAAAGTGTGAACTGAGGACCAGGTTGCTGCTTTATAAATGTGCAGGATAGGGATCTGTGCAAGGAATGACACTGAGGATGCTTGTGATCTTGTGGAGAGAGCACACAGCTAGCCAAGTGGTGAAATGCCTGCCAGATCAGAACATGCTTGCATACAAGTAGTAACCCAAGATTAAATTCTTTGAGATTGGAAGACCTTTCATTGTGTTTGCAATAGCCACAAACAGTTGGGTGGACCACCAAAATGGTTTGGTCCTGTCTATGGAAAATGCCAGTGCCCATCTAACGTCCAATGTCCATAGCTGTTGCTCATCCCTATTTGCATGTGGTATTGGGTAAAATTCAGGAACTTCAATTAACTGATTGATATCTACAAAACAAAGGGGAAACTGTACAGTGAGCAAAGAGGCTTAAAAAGTGTAAATTCCAACTCATACCCACAGATGGCGAGAAAGAAATGAGAGGTGGCTAGGGTCACCTTGCTTTTTATATCCTTTGTTGGAGGCATGAGTATACTCAGGGTGCATGTAACAGACACTGCTGGACAGAAAATCCAAACTCATGTGCATTAGACATATGCACACCAACAGTGGAATACATATGGACAAACACTCATAAAAGAACTGTGTGTTTTGGTAGGAAAACAAAATCAATAAATTTGCTTCATTACCAACGACATAGGAGACATTAATCTGCATTAGCATTAAAAGTTGTTTTCTTCACTGAGCTACTTATGTTGTTCAATCAAAAGTGAGTGAACCAAAACTGCTGATTTAAGTTCAGAGCCTGTCCTTATGACTGATTTCCACCAATTCTATGAAATCAAGTTGACACTGACATTTTGCAGTGTTCTGTATGGAATCTGAAATCACAGCTCTTACAACTCAAATAGAGTTTCAAATTAGCAGAGCTTTTAAAAAAAATAAATCTATTTTCTTCGTAAGAAGTTTAAATGCATAGTTCTTCTGATAGACATTCCACCTCCAAAATATGTAGAAACTAGTTTACCTTCTACTAGCTAATGCACTGAATGCTACAGAAGGCATGCTCAGCAATATGGAAAAAGAACAGCTTATGGAATGTTGCAATAACAGGTCTGACCTTTTTTATCTGTCAAGCAGATAATTTTTCTGGCATACACTTTGTCCCCATAAGAAGAAATCCAAATGTACCCAAATAGAGAGAATACTGGCAGAAAGAACAGCACTGACAATACTGGTCATGAGCCTCTTACAAACCTTCTCAAGATTCAACTTAGACATTTCTTGCTCTTACTATTGCTTTTGGAATTTTGTTACTATTATCAATAAAAAGTCTACACCACAAGTTATGTTGGGAGTTGTTTTATGGAACAAATCTTGTTAACTAAGCTTATCCCAATGCAGGCAAGAGATAATAATATATTCTTTTTACCAAACCATTTTACAGTCTTGAGCCTTAAATTCTTTCCTCCCCACCACCTCTTTCCCCCAGGATACAATAAACTCCTACTAAAGGCAACAGGGTTATTCTTAACCAGCATTTGTGAGGAGCCAGGTGAATCAGGCTCCTGACCTTTACAAGGCTGTATCGAAAGAAACAATAGTAACAGTCTGAATCCTTCTACACAAGCAAGATTAAACTGTGCTATAACATAGGTGGGAGACTACTGTGCTCATGTGATAACATGACCTGGACCTGATCTGAACTATTCGTCTTTGAAATACTCTATGGAAATTAAAATCACTATTAAGAATTTAGAGTCTTTTCCAAGAATTTAGAGTCTTATAGAGGGTTCCCTCCCCCCAATTACAGCAGGCCAGCAGAAAATATCCTTGCAGATCTCCAGGTTGCATTGTTGTTTTAAAATTAATCTACTCTAAAAATTCTACTCTGTCAAGGCAATTAGTTATAACATGGTTGTTCCTGAGAGAGCTACAATATGGTTTCCATCCTGCAGTACAGATAGGGCCTAATCACGTTTTAATTGGGTACTCAAGTAATGGCAAATCTTTGCATGCCTCCACTTTTATAGACATAACTTTAAAAAGCAGTGTCACCTCATTAAAAAACATGCATGATTTGCACTTATTACATACCATGTTATGAAGACAGTGACCTATTACTAATATTTTACCTTGGTGCTAATCCACTGTTTTGAAGATATTCCTGAATTCTATCCAGTTCTTCAACTGGTAACTGAGAAACGCTGTTCTGTAGAAAACAGTGACAAAACAATAGATATGAAGCACCAACATGAATAAAACCATTCACATGTATTTTAACAGACTAAGAAGAGCAAGTAAGAATTATTAAACAATCTAGAGACCATAACACAGGATGCAACTGAATCAATGAGACGTGCATGCTAAACACAAAGCGACATTCTGTTTTTCACTCGTCACTAAACATCACGGTCAAGTAATTAAAATGTGCTTTAACTTAAATCACATTCAATTATTTGCTAGCATTAGCAACTCTAATTTAGAGACGGGTATATTTACTTTTATCCCTACCTGGAAAGTTGCAGCCAAAAGCATTTCTACTCGACGACAAGCAAGTGTGTCAACCATACGAGCCAGCACACGGAATGGAGTACACAAAAGCTTGTCCACATACAACATTAACACGGCACCAGACTGGCTGAGATGAATGCCCTCTAAGCATTGCAGGGTCTTCTTTAGTGTTGTTGGCTAAATATTAGAAAAAACAATTGTTACATTTATGTATTTATTTACATTTTTTCTCATCTTATTTATTTTGTACATACTGTAACACAGTTAAATATCAAAGGTGCTGGAACAACACATGGACTGTGCTAAACAAGCAACTGGTTCCAATGCCTAAGAGCTTACAGACTAAAGGAACAGTGGTTACAAAGACAGTACAGCAGACGACTAATTGAATGTTGTTTAAATAGTAATTTTTACACAGGTTTGAGGGCAGGTGGGTTTTTAATTATTTTTTTAAATTTAAGGAAGTGCGGAACTGGGGTTGCTGAACAGTAACTGGGGTGCTGTTCAATTGTACAAAGCAGCTAGAAAGAAGACATGAAGTCTGAAGTGATGAATGAACAAAACGTGTGATTAGAAGTGGCATAGAATTTAGGGAGCAAGAGTTAGTGTAGTAATAGGAGAAAGTGAAGACAGAGGGTCTGGGGTGGAATTAAAAAGCTCTGAAAGCGACAGCTTGAATTTAAGGCAAAAAGGAAATGAAGCTGATCTTAAAAGGAGCACTGAGAAAGGAAAATAGCATCTGCAGAGTTTTTCAGGATGGGAGACAGCAAAAGGCATGTTTAACCATGGAAGGGATAATGCCAGTGCAGAGGTAGAGGAGAAGGGAGGTAAGAAAATGAGAATAATAAGAGTGAGAAGTAGCACATAGTGGCAGATAATGTGGTTGATAAAGAACAGAAGGGATACTTCAGCACTAGAGATTTGAATTAGGGGATGCAGAGAAAGAAAAGGTAAATATTCACTGCTGTTTATTTTAATTTTCAAGCAGTTTGTGAAAAGTCTAGTAAAACAGCTTGTAAATTAAAGCACGGCTGTCACCAACCTTCACTTTTAAAAGAGAAACTTGAGTGAATGAACCTATCCTTAAAATAAGTTTAGTACTGTTTAGTTCCCTCCACTCCCAAATACACCTCTACCCCGATATAACACGGTAAAGCAGCACTCCAGCGGATCAAAGGAAGTTCGATATAACGCAGTTTCACCTATAACGCGGTAAGATTTTTTGGCTTCCGAGGACAGCGTTATATCGGGGTAGAGTTGTATATGCACATTAACCTATTTTCTAGGAAATCTTCCCCTGCTTATGACTTGAAAGAGATGAATATCCAGACAAGAGAAACAGCAACAAGTTCACAAATCTTCATGGAGAATGCACAGTCCATTAGTGTAGGATTAGGAAAGAGGGCACAAACCAGGATTGCTCTTTTATTACTCTTTAGTCTTGTTAGGGTCAACATGGAGGTGAACTGAATCCTACTTGTTCTTATGCATCAGCAGCAGAATTGTCTACTAATTTCCAAACATTTGTACACAGCCATTGAAGGCAAAGGTGCTGCAAAAATGTCACCAAGGACTTAATCTGCAGAACTTTATTACTTGTGATGATGCATAGGAAGGAAGGAATGTAGATTGACTGACCCCAGTTGAATTTATCCGACTGGCAGTTGGGCAAAAAAGTCTTAGTACTTTCCATATCAAATATGCTCAAATTATGAAACAAACATGGATGCTTTTTACAGGGTTACTTCTACACCTTTTAATTAGTGTGTTTTCAATTCAGGAATACAATTTGTAGCAAATATACAACATCAGTACGGGGGCTCCTAGAAGAAAAACAAGATTCATGTTGCATTTATGATTTGATTAATCTATAACACAGGAACTGACAAGGTATGTTTGCACTCTGTGGGGCAATAGAAAGGCTATGAAGATGAAAGATTGAGTTTGTGAATAAAGAGGCTTGGGATCATAAATTAATTTCTCTCCAACGGGTTGTAAACATGTGGGGAAGTGGACACAAATTTTTTAGTTATCCAATGTCTAGATTTTCTTTTATTTATTAGTTAGTATTAGCTTGTAGGCTCTTTGGGGAGAATTACATCTACCTACCTGTGTGTCTGAGCAGCGCTAAGCACAATGTAGTTCAGATGTCAAGAGTTGTCTTTTGGCACCAGTGTAATACATATAATAAGTTATGCACCAACAACACATTTGGTGCTGTAAAAGACCCAGAAAGGAAAAAGCACTCAAAGTGTTTCCAAATACAGTGAACAAGAAAGGCCTAAACTTCATTATTAAAAGGCTCAAGTCAAACTTACAGTTGCGAGGTTCTCACACCGAGACTGAATAGCCTGGATGAAGAGACCACTGGCTGCTGAATTCCTATGAACAGCACTAATAAAGTCTTGTACAGGAGGCTCATGAGACAGATTAATCAGATCTTGAACATGATTCACTATAAGCCATGTCAAGTGTTCTGAATCATGTAGGTTTTGACACTATGAGGAAAAAAGGTAAAATGGATTCCATAATTCTAAAATTACCAATATTACTACAGACATATGCATTTCATTACTAAAAGAATAGCAGAAACAATGCAATACCATTTATACACAATTAAAAGCAAGTAATTTTCATTGGAAAAACTGAACCACATTATGTTAAAAATATTCTGTTTACAAGCGTGCACATTTTATTTCCTTCTAAGTTTTATTACTGTGATCGTCTGCATAACAACCAGATCTTTTCTTTCAACTTCCTTTGATCCTGTTGCAAATTCACCTGAAGTCATAATCCTCTATTTGCAACAAATTGTTTCAACATCCATTATGTCGTAATCATAAAGACGATGAATACTGGTAGAGAACAACTGGAAAGAACTAGTAAACTCAAAGACCCTGCTTTTATGCAACATTTTTAGTAATAATGAATGACAGATACACATTCAATATATATCAGAATTGTTTCTGCAAAGTCTCAATGTTTGTTTGTAGTTTTTGTTTCCTTTTAAAGTGAATACCCCACCATATCTTTCGTTGCAGCTGAACTATTTATGCCTTCAACAGTTAATGTTTCTCACTTGAGGCAGAATGACTCCTGTAACACTGTGTTTGAGAGCCTACGAAGTCTGAAGCCATGAGAGTTGCCCTATTTCTTAGAGCCTGAACAGAACTGGGGAATGCAGTATCAGAGTTAATATATGTAGGAGGATTTAAGGTGAAAAGAGTTTACTCTAATTATGACATGCAGAAACACGCAGTCTCAGACGGAGGGTCTAAACTTTTATAAGCTTCTTAGTCTTCTCCTGAGATCACATATGTAAGAATACAACATTCAAGACATTATTGTTATTTACAAAAAATAACTCTGTAGACGATTAAGATTCAGTGTAGAGACAAAAAGAAGAACAGGAGTACTTGTGGCACCTTAGAGACTAACAAATTTATTAGAGCATAAGCTTTCGTGGACTACAGCCCACTTCTTCGGATGCATAGTCTCTAAGGTGCCACAAGTACTCCTGTTCTTTTTGCGGATACAGACTAACACGGCTGTTACTCTGAAACTTGTCAGTGTAGAGACAATGCTTAAGATAATGCATGAGTATCTAAAATAATCACACTAATAAGATATATGCATAGAAAGGAAAAAAGAGCATTCACTTTCAGAAGTGAAAATTGATATAAAAATTCCATGTAGTTCCCCCCGGAAGTAAATATGACCAGGGCCGGCTCCAGCTTTTTTGCCACCCTAAGCGGCGAAGGGGGTGGGGGGGAAGAGGCGTGATCGCGCCACTTCATTCTTCGGCGGCAATTCGGCAGCCGGTCCTTCCCTCCAAGAGGGACTGAGGGACCCGCCGCCGAACTGCCGTCGAAGAACCTGGACGTGCCGCCCCTTTCCATTGGCCGCCCTAAGCATCTGCTTCCTGCGCTGGTGCCTGGAGCCGACCTTGAATATGACTAAGATCTCTCACATTTCCCTTATTATGATCTACATTTAAAATACTCTCACACTGTGCCTCAAAGATAAAGCACCCAAGCAAAATCCCCAAAAAACACTTATAGGTTTAAAATTCACAGTTCTAAACTTACAACATAGTCACAAAAAAGAATGAGTGCTCCTCTTCGTACTATCTCTCGATTGCACATGCCAAATTTGGATTCTGAATCAAATTCATCACTGTCTCCAGATATCTGAGGGCTCAGCAATTTAGTACTGGAAAGACTGTGCCGCCTGTAAAAAAAAACAAAAACAAAAAACCACGTTTTATTGCTAATATTTCAGTTAAAGTAGATACTCAATTTCCATTTTAAGCATTCCTCAATATGAATTGCTTTGTCATTAGTTCTTTAGTCTCTTGTGGGGTATTGTGGATTACATCTCATCACTAAGGCTAAGATTTTGTCATGGTTATTTTTAGTAAAAGTCACGGACAGGTCACGGGCAATAAACAAATTCACAGATGTCGTGGCCTATCTGAGATATTTGCTGCTGCGGTGCCATGGTTTTCCCCACCACCATGACGGCGGGGAACTGTGGGGTTCCCCCTCTGCCCATGGCAGCTGGAAGCTGTAGGGGGGCCACCCCTCCACCCACGACGGCTGGAAGCTGCAGGGTGACCATATTTCCCAAAGAGAAAATGGGACACCCAAGGTGTCCCCCTGCCCCCCACTCCCAGTGGCCCCTCCACCACCCCTCCTGCACGAGGCTGTTGCCCGTCACTGGAACCCTGAGGAGGGCCCCCTCAGGAGTCCATCACCTGTCACTGGAACCTTGCAGGGGTCCCCCTGCACTTGCCAGGGCCCCGCTAGCTGCCAGCTCCAGAGTCCCACAACCACTGGGGCTGAATTGGAGAATGTCATGGAGGTCTCTGAAAGTCACGGGGTTCCTTGACTTGAGTGACCTCCGTGACATAAACGTAGCCTGATTCATCACCCCTCTTGTTCAATATGTATTACAACGTGGCTCACAGAGGCACCTACAAGGAGACATGGCCTACAGAGCTTTCCATGTAATGATAAAACCCAGCACTTCTTTCCATCCAGCTACAGTGATTGAGCATCTAATCCAGTGCTGGGCTAAGAAAGACACCCAATCCAGATAAAAGGGAGCTGATGTTGGTAAACTGGGGGGAAAACAACAGGAAGAACTGACAGAAGTTCTATTAGCCCTCTTAACTGATACTGTATGTCCCACAGCTTGTTATTCAATTTTGTAATTTGGTTCTTTATTTAACAGCAGCTTTCAGACAATCAAGTTGCAGCTAGGGCCAGGACCACTTTTTCTAATCTAGATCTGACTATGTTTGGGGTCTTTTCTTTCAGATACAGATCTCACAACTGTCATCCATTGTCACTCAGAGTCTAGACAATACAACGCTTGTACTCTACCTGTCTTCCAGATACTGTATTTTAAGACCCTTTGGAAGCAGACCATTTCAAAAGGGAGGATTTGTTACGCAACGGCTGCTTAGTGAACAGATCTTTCCATTAATATACTCCACCAGTGCTCCATGATCTGCACTCGTTGTGTAGCAGTTGGAGGGTGAAATAAGATGTTGATATTGACCTATAAAGCCAAAAGCATCCTGGGATCTGACAAGACAGCTCTTTCCCCTACGTAGTATTTCCACAGTTGTAATCAGGGGCATTCAAGGTGGAATACCCTCCCTTTACAACGGGAGAGAACAACTGGCAGGGAGTTCTACCTGACATGCCATCAAGTGTGGAATACACACTCTTTTGGTCTAAATTAGTCAAACTTTACTGACCTCATCGAACACTGCAAACATGGTCCATACTCCTTTACAAGTACAGTAATTTCTTTAAGTGGTTCTAATGCATATAGTACTCAAATTCTTAACAGCTGAGAAATTCATATAAGCTACATTTTAAAAGTCTTTTAATTAACTGTAGAAATTAAAAATCAGTATGATAGACAGTCCTATTACATATTAAAAACAGCCTTACTTAGTTCATATTAAAAACAGCCTTACTTTGGTGTTTGATGCACCTCTGACCACCAGCTGTAGTTAGTGTAATTGACAAGAAGGAGGATTTGACACCAGAGGAGCACTAAAGAAGGGTGTGTGGGAATCATGAACTGAACAAGACCGCTCAGACTCTCAAGGGTATAAAAACTACCATCAGATCCATCTCCTGTAAAAAGCCTGCTGGCAGCAGCTGTGATTCTTCTGAACATCCCTGAAAACAAACACACATACGTTAAGGGGAACCATATATGCTACCGCTTGTACTGAGAATTTTAAAAAACCCTCAGTTACACATCATTTGGAAAATTTAAACTGCTTCATTTACAACCAAGCAATCTAACCTTCAGCATTCCTGTGAGGTAGATAAATTAGATTTTCCCCATTTATAAATGGGGATATAGAAGCAGAAATGTTAAATGACTGTCCAGGGTCACAGGGCAAATCAATGACAAGAACTGGAATTAAACTGAGGACTTCTTGGCTCTCAGCCTCAGATTCAATCCTCTAGACCTCAGTCTAAAAACGTAACACTAAAGTAATTAAATCATACCACAGATGCACATCTTAGTTATAGTAAACATTATAAAAGTCACATGTATCAATATTTTATTCTTCCTGAAATTGTTGATTAGCCAGGGTACATTATTTGTAGTGAGGTAGTGAGCAGAGGCTCCAATCAAAATCAGAACCTCACTGTGTTAGGTACTATACTTACAAAGGAAGATAGAACGTAGGCTCCTTTGGGTAGGGACTAAAGTGGGAGGTTGGTAGACTTCTCTGCCTAGATAGCTATTGAGGGTGTTCCGCAGGCTATACCTATCCTACAAGTGATTCAGCAACACAGCTGAAGTGTCGCAGCTATGCCGCTGTAGCATTGTAGCATAGACACTCCCTATAGCAAAGGAAGAGGGTTTTCCATTGCTGCAGTAAATTCAGCCCCTGGAGGGGTGACAGGCAGGTTGATAGAAGAATTCTTCCAGTCTTTTGGTGTCCGTACCGGAGCTTAGATCGGCTTAACTATATCTCTCAGGCGTTTGAATTTTTCATATCCTTGAGTAATGTAGCTACATCGACCTATGTTTCAGATGCAGACAAGGCCTCAGATAATCAGTTATAATAATGCAGTGGCTACAGGACTTGGATGTAAAGTTTTGTGCAACAAGCAAAACTATTAAATAAGGAAAAAAAAAAATCTTTGCTCTGTATGCTGAGTGATGATCTGCAGGATGGAAGCAGTTGTGGCAGAGCTCTCCTTCTGTGACCTCTTGTTCTTCAGCTTGCCCCTTTTATCCCTTTTGCCACAACCCAGGAAGGGGAATAAATAGATGGGAGGAGCTCAGAGAACAACTCTATTCATGTAACAAAGCCCCTTTGGTACTCTTAAACAGAGAAGAGTGGGGGGAGGGGAATAGATTTCTTACAGCAGCTGCAGAATCAACTATAAATTCTAGAATAGCAATGGATAACAAAGGAGCTCTGCAGTGCTGCTCTGTTTGCATGGTCAGAATCAGAGCATCAGAGTGAAGCCGTAAGGGCCATAGGCCAAGTCCCAGAGCCATGTAGACAAGTCTGAACTGCCTCCGGTATTTGGAAGAAGAGAGGAACAGTGCAAATGTCTCACAAGGGGACGATATCAGAATCCAGAAATGCATGTTGTACTTACTTTCTATTAGTAATATCATCCCCGAACTACTACCAACCCGTTTTAGCTAGTTGCTTGTGCAGTAAGTGTGACATCTAGTGACTGGACATGGTGATGCACATAGCTATTAAAGATATCTACCTTAGCTTTGTCCTCTATTTATCCTACCTGTTTAAAATAATCTACTGAAAGCTTGAAACTGTAATCTGCTAGTTTCAGTAGTACTCACAGTGTGTTAACAGCTATACTCAAAAAAAAAATACAGTTCTGCACTCCCGAAGAGCTCACATTCTGAACCAATATAGCACAGAGGCTATGGAAAAGGACTAAGGGCAATATCTGGCTACACCATAATACACAAGTTTGACAGTACATTTTTATGTTCCCAGACATAAACTATATTAAAATGCAGCTAAGTTAAAAGTATATATGTCAGCAACTTAAGGGTAAAAAAAATTACAGGGTTGTGATAATCACAACAAAAACAAGCTTTACAAACCTGGGAAATTCAGGGTTAAGGTTAAACTCAGGATAATTCTAAATCTATTAAGTCATGAAAGTCCATAGTTAAGGCATACATATAACCTTCATACCACCCTGTAGTGGCAACCTACAATAAACACACAGTTATTAGTGCAGAATAGTGTTTGTGGTCCTAGATGAAACTGATCCTTAATATTAGGTATTAGATTTTTTCATTTCTCTCTCATGGTGTCACTAAAGAGCAGAAAAGATTGCTTGCGGGCCTTAACAGCATTTCCATTGAGCGGCACTTCCATGTGCAATATGGCTATTAAGTAAAAGCTATATACATATACACTCCACACATTACATACGCCCTAATACCATGTATAAATATTCATATATGACTCCACACAAAAAGTTTTGTTAACTCAAAGTTTAAAGTTAAGATTGCTAGACTTCACACCCCACCAATGCAATGTGAGTACGGGTATTTCAGGGGTGGATGATAGGGAGGAGTAGAAATTCACTCTGATGAAACTCACCAGAGTGGAGAACATATCTAGAAAACAGGAGGTACCAGAGAGAAGCTAGGGGAACAGGAAAGGAGGGGTAGTGACAGAAGAGATAAGGATAAAGGAGATAGCCCTTTCTGTGGTTTGCCAGAGGGAGTCTGGACTGATGGACTAAAGTCAAATAAGTACTAGTCTCTTTCATATACCCAATGACCAAACAGGCAAAAGGAAAGACTAGCCACAAATAGGGAGGATACAAATAAAAGAGAACTATAGGCATAGATTAGCAGTGGGGTCGGAAAACAGGTTTGAGCAGCAAATCTTCCAGTTGCCCCAGTTTCTGCTGCAGAGCCCAGTTCCCTCATTTCATGGGCCCCCACCTCTCCAACACCAACTTCCCAAATCCGTGTCACATATAGAACAATATTTTTTTATTTTTCCCGCTCTGTATATAATTGTTCAGTTTTATGAATGTTTGTTTCGATTATTATTTTACTGATGAAAATGAACCATCATTAAATATATAAAGAATAAATAAAATGTTTAGTTGGAATAAGCAGTAAGTGAGGGGTGGAGAGAATAAAATTGCCCCATGGGGCCAGGGCATAGGTCTCTGCTATGGGAACAGAGAATGGGGGGCACTATTTTAAATAAATCTTGGAAGTGGTTAAAGTCATCCGCAGTGGTTGGGGGTGGAGGGCATAATTGTCTCGTCCAGTGAGGAGGATGAATTATTGTTGGCTGGTGAGGTGTCAGGAGCAGTGTCCTCTTCCTGCTCTGCCATGTCATCCCTTGTCTCAGTAGCTACAGTCCTCCAAGGGTGGAGGCGGGGATCTAGCATCTTCCCTACATGGGCTGGGCCGCCTGCTGTGGTGCCTTCTGTAAGACCTCCAGGGATCCTAGTATTGCCAGTACTCAGGGAAGGTGATGGGTGGTCCCATATGTGGACTGTGATATTAATGGTCCAGCTGCCATAGGTGTTCTAATCGGGGAGGAACGGTGAGGGGAGAATACCCCTTCAACCTCCTCATCTTCATCGCTCAAGAACGGTGGTGCTATTGGAGTTAATTGTTGCTCTGGTACCGACGGCCCCAGTGTGAGACATCAGTGCCCAAAAGAGGGAACTCCATGGTCAAGGAGACCAACAGATGCTTCTGATGCAGAGAGCTTCGTTGCCGAAGAGTGAGGTGCCAATTGTATCGGGAGTGCAGTGTGCTGAGCCGGTGCCAGTGCAGTCTGTCGGCGCTGTTGCGCTAGCGGCATTCGGCTGCAGCATCGTAATTGGAGCAGTTGTTGGTGCCATCTCCTTTAGCACTGTAGATGGTGCGGTGGAGACACACCCCAAAGTTTTAGTCAAGGGTATATAGTAAAAATCATGGACAGGTCATGGGCCGTGAATTATTGTTTACTGCCCATAACCTGTCCATGACTTTTACTAAACATACCCGTGACTAAAACGTAGCCTTAGTCATAAATGCTGAACTGCGGTGTGGCCGGCACCAATGAGAACAATTTGGCCAGGGACCATTTTCTGCTGGTCTGCTCTCTATGAGGCGAAGAGTATGTTCCTTTTTCGTCTGGCAAACACTAAAAATTCTCTGGCAGGGAAAGAATTGTATAAAGTTGTATGACAGTTATTATTTCTAAGATTTTTGAATTAAAAAAATACAATATAAACATTTTCTTCTCTGAACACCATCTTCAGTGACATTATTGGCCTGCTGGGAGGATTTGAGGACTGGCACTGGCCTTAAAATAAATTGAGTTTGAGACCCCTGGGGAAGGTGATTGGAAATCCAACCCAAGAGTAACGATGAGCACTACATTTCTCAACTGGAGCTCTTTTGGACATTTAAAAGTACAATGTTTAATGAATGAAAGGTCACCAGTTATTGTCTGCTCTGCTAAAAGGGTAGAGTCTGAAAACAGGTCTTGAAGCTGTCTATACAATAAAAAGTCTAAAGGAAAAGAAGACTTTGGGTTCTGACATGGACACAAACTTGGGAGAAGAAAACATATTTTATATGCAGCCAATATTCTCAACCTAAACAGATTTTAAACTCATTAAACAACTGATTCAGAACTGAAAAGAACTCTTATTGTCATCATGGCATAACACAATTCATTTTGAGACTATTACCTGATTTGAAGATATGTATTAAACACATAAGCAATGTGCCCAACTCTTGGCAATAGAAAGTGTGCTGCTGTTCATTCATGTCCACTTTCAACTGTTTTGTAGCAATGTCTTCCAATAGAATGCCCACTAATTGTAACAAGAACCTAAAAAAAACCCCACACAACACAGTCAGGAAAATAAACACATCAGCTTATTTCCTATCTGTCCCAACCAAGGTTTTTACTACTGAGTTAACAAGTTTCAGCAGGTTGACCTGAACCAATGACAATCCTGCTTAACAGTGCCTCACTTTAAAATTTTCACCTTAAAGTTCTTCTTGCTTCCTCTACCCACAAGGAAAAATCTCAGCTCCAGCTTTCAGACTCATTTTCTAGTGTAAAAATTGATTAAAGCAGAGTATTTGCAGTGTGTTTAAGGGTCCAGGTCTCAGTTATGCAAAACCTCATCTGCCATCAAATCACAGATGGTCACTGTTTTATTAATCACCATCCTTGCAATCAACATGAATCAAACACCTAGAACCCTACCCAATGTGCTATCCTTCCAAGAGACAACAGACAAAATGAGGGGCATCAAGACTAAGCCACTCACAACAGGTTTCCACCTTAAACAAAATCTTTCCCATCCACCACCACAGACATGAAAGACCCCAAGTCTTCATAACCAAAGACATCCCTTTCTCTATCAGCTATACATATTCTTAGCGTAAGGCATCATTGGGACCACCTAAAGGTGGCCAAAGGAATATAGTCACCCAAATAAAGGCCACCAAGGAAAGCTTAAAAAACCCACCCAACAACCGGAATCAGACTAACAATCCCTTCCACAACCATTCCCCAATCCTTCTCTTAGCAAGTCTCAGATCCAGTAGGATTCCCAGTCCAAACGTTACGCCAAATCACAACTCCTCCCCGCTCCCCCAAATGAATTTGTGGATAAAAAACATCTTCTCATAAGGGTCTTAACCCTCACCTGGAGGGATAAAATCCTATCCTAATTCCTTGCCCTGCAGTAGTAGGGTATTTCCAACTCAAAAACACCCAAAATCTCTCTTGAATTACTTTGCATAAGTCTCTAGATTACAACCTATCCTTTTAAAAAGAAAGCTGATCTTCCCCTTCCATGTTCTTCACCCTTTCACATGCACAGGAGGGGAAAGTCACCTCATCCCACCCATATGCCACTGAGGCAACAATGCAGAGTACAAGCTAAAGTAAGGGAGAAGGAAGAGTCAATTCCCAGGGTGAAATCCTGGTCCCACAGAAATCAGTGGTACTTTTCACCTCAGTATGGGCTTAAGAAACCAAAACAGCCCAAAATTGTTAAACAAAAATACACACCTCCATCCTGTGTAATACACTCATCAGCACTGCATCCTATTCTACCCCTCAACCTTTCATCCAACCTTAAATCCACCCTCCATGTCCATTTCAGGTAGCATCCAGGTAAATATAAATGTTATATTTCCATATCACTTGTCACTCTTTTAATACTTAATACTTCACCAAAAGTTTTACAAAAAACCCTATAGATTCAGAAGACAACATACCTAGAAAATGTCTCTTCAGGCAGATATTTAGCCTGTTTCAGCTCAATTTGTTCTTCAGGTGTGGGTACATTATTCTCCCCATCCCTTAGCCTATTAATTGTTTGACATGACAATAAGTAAGGGGAGAAAGAAAGCTCTTGAATACGAGATAGAACTATATCCTCTGTTGATTGTGAAATCAGAACTCTAAGGATAGCAAGGATACCAGATATCCATAACTGAACAGTGCTCACTGATGCCTAAAAAGAAAAAAACAACAACAGAAAAATAAAGCAGATTAAGAGATTAACAACTGCAATAAAGTAATGGAAAACTGACAACATATTAGATCTTATAGGAAGATCATTCATAAAGATATTTGTTCAAATAAGTGAACATATATGAGGTAAAGTTTTCTACCTTCTCTTCTGCCACTATCATGGCTCCCAAGAGCTGAATGCCGATGATAGCTCCTGGAAATCAGTTTGGCTTTGAGAGCACTCAATGCTGTGTGATCTGGGGAATGTGTACTTCTGCAATAGTTTTGTGAATAAAGTTCTCACAGAATACCTCCATACTTTCTCAAAAATGAAATACATGGGGGGGAATCTTGCTTTGTTACACCTTAATATTTCAACTAAAAAAAGGGTTTAAAATTCTGCATGAGAAAAGCAGATTTACCTATTCATAAACAGGGCCCTACCAAACTTCACAGTCCATTTTGGTCAATTTCATGGTCATTGGATTTTTCAGCTATTGAAATCTGGAATTTCATGTTGTTGTAATTGTAGAGGTCCTGACCCAAAAAGGAGTTGTGTGTGGGGGGGGAGAAGGGGTTGCCAGGTTATTGTAGGGGGGTTGTGGTACTACTATCTTTACTTCTGCACTGCTGCTGGCGGGGCGCTGCCTTCAGAGCTGGGCGCCCAGCCAACAGCCCCTGCTCTCCAGCCACCCAGCTATGAAGGCAGTGTAGAAGTAAGGGTGGCAATAAAACAATCCTCTCTGCAACACCCTTTTGGGTCAAGACCCCCAATTTGAGAAATGCTGGTCTCCCCCATGAAATTGGTATAGTATAGGGTAAAAGCACACAAGACCAGAGTTCATGATCCGTGATGTGTTTTTCATAGCCGTGAATTTGGTAGGGCCCTATTCATAAACCAGGTTATGGAATTGCTCTTACATCAGGAGACTCCCCATTCTTCACCATTGAATTATAAGTAAAATGACCTATCCAAAGGCAAACTAGTCCTCCTAGTGAGTTCTTCCCTATTTCTGAACATGTTACCAAACTAACTTCAGCAGGATTTGGGAACAGAAATATACACATTGCAGAGAATTAAAGAGAACACTCGCTACTGTTTTGCCATATATGAAAATGCTGAACTGTCTTGACAGACAGACAGAGTGGAGGATAGTCAGAAATGTGTATGATATAGCCACAAATGCGTTAAAGGCTTCAACATCAAACAGGTAGTGTAATCTCCTTCACTGGTCACTTACCATTGTACAGGGAGTAACAAACATACTTCTTAAAAGCATGTCCACGGGACGGAGGGATGAGGGAGCCAAAATTTCAAATAAAGTGTTCAATACTCCCAGAGCTTCATGGGAATCTATATGCATCTGTTCAAAAGAAAGGAACAAATTTTATATTCACCATTGAACACAACAGCAAAAACAAAGAACGCCTCCGTGCCTTGATTATTTTTAGTATGATACGTGAATGTTTCCTATCCAATAACGCTGCACTTCAATTTGATAACCAAGAGAGATTAGAAAACCCATAAGGGGTGAATGTTAAAAGCAGGTGCAGCCATTGCCATGCAGAACATGACAGACCTCGAGAAAGCTTAAATTAAAAACTATAAAAAAGTTTAGAGAGAGAGTGAGTATATACATATACACATACACACACACACTAAACTTTGTTATAGTTTTTAATTTAAACTTTCTTGAGGTCTGTCATACATATACATATACATATACATGTATGAATCACACAGAGTATTTGGTCAACAATTGCCCAAAAACTAATTATTTTGGTTTTGGCTCCATCTAAAAGCAATTGTGGTTACTGGGAAGGCATGCATTAAAAAGGTCATCAACTTGAAACCCAAGTTAGAAATCATTTCAGATAGTATGCCTGCCCCCCAAGTGCTAATTTTGTAGTTTTACTACCACATTTTCTTATTTTTTTTTTTTAAACACCTCTTCCATTTGCTATGAGAAAAACCTATCTAAAAAGGGGAAATAATGATACTGACTATAAACAAAGAGCTGCCAAATGCTTAAAATAAATTAACTAGAAAAAATAGAAGGGATGAGGGGAGTTTTTTCCTACTCTCTCTGACATGGTGATTTCGGGTATTACAATAAGTAAAAATAGTTTTAGACAGAAGAGACATTTTTTCAGTTAATTGTGTCCCTTCATAATTCTAACATTCTGGGGAATAGATTGTCATAACCTCTATCCTCAGTCTTACAAAATACATTGTAATATGTACATTGAAGCTAATATTTAAGTGGTGATTCAGTACTCGGGGGTAACAGGGAAGCCTAACGAAGTGTGCAAGTTTTCAGTATGAACACAGTAAATAAAGTTGGTCTCTATCAGTATTCCATGCATGGGTATGCATGCGTGCCATGTGCCCAAATCTGAAAATTCTAACAAGCAGTGTCTGTTGGCCCACACATGCACGTAGTTCTCCTCGTGCTCCAGACCAAGGGCATAAGAAGCAGTGCAGGCCTATGCCCTGCCAGTTCTTCTCCTTACCACGAATCCAACAGAAGATCAGATGGGAAACTCTTCAACCTGTCACGACTTAAGTCAAAGACTAAAGTCAAAAAGGTGCTTATCAAGGAACTTCTATTCACTGATGATGCTGCCCTCATAGCCCACAATGGCGTTCTACTACAAAAACTCATGGACTGCCTTTTCAAGTGCTTGTCAGGCATTTGCTCTCACCATCAGCATTAAGAAAATAATTGTGTTAGGGCAGGGGGTTCCACAAGCTCCTTCAAATCACCTTAAACGCAAACCAGCTAAAAGTAGTCCAGAAGTTCAGCTACTCACGTTCTACAGTGACCACCAACCTCTCATTGGATGAAGAACTAAGTGTTGGCATTGGAAAGGCTGCCACCACCTTTAGCAGACTAACTAAAAGAGCATGGAAAAACTCAAAGCTTAACATCAACATCAAAATGCTAGTGTACCAAGCTTGCATCCTCTGAACTTATGTATGGTGGGGAAACATGGACAGCTTATGCTCATCAGGACAAAAGGTTAAACAGTTTCTACCTACACTGTTTATGCCGCATACTCCACACCAAATGACAAGGTAAAGTCACCAATGCAAAGGGCAAATTTACCAAGTGTGACAGCCCTGCTCAAGCAAAGACAACTGCGCTGGTTGGGCCATCTGCTTGGATGGAAGATGGACGCTTTCCCAAGGACATGCTTTGCTATATGGAGAGCTATCATGGGGAACAAGAACAACAAGATGTCCCAAGCTTCACTATAAAGACACAGGCAAGCGAGATATGAAGGAATTGAGAATTGATCCTGACTGATGGGAAACCTTGGCAAGTGAGCGTAACAAGTGGTGCCATTGTCTCCCTCAGGGCATCAAAGTCCATGACAGGAGCTGGCTCCTATAGGAAGAGAAAAGAGCCCATAGGAAGCAAGCAGCTCCCATATATTTGCAACCACATGATAAAGATCATGCAAATCTCGGATTATACTATTCAGTCACATGAGACATTGCAATCCATCTACATCTTAGGCTGCAATTCCCACCACCTCTCGCAGATGAAAGGATGCCAACAAATATGACCTGAAGCAGAAGGGATGGAAAAAGGGTAACAAAATACAGATAGGGACCATACATCCTGAAGCACTTCCAGTTACACCTAAGTAATCTTCTTCCTCATTCCACACATGACAAGCAGTACTCAGACTGCAGAGAGATGTGATGATGCTGACAGCAAAGATGCTTGAAGTACTACAGTTCCCACTGCTGCATCTGCAGCAAAGGACTGAACTAGTGCATAATGTTTTGTGAATGGAACTCCAGGTAGCTGCTCTGCATATGTCCAGTATTAATGCTTCCTGAGGGATCCTGTAGAAAAAGTTTGTGCTCTGGCTGAGTGTACCCTCTACCCCGCAGGTGGAGGGAGATGCACTAATTGGTAGCGCATGATGATGCATCCAGAAATCCATTTAGAGTTTCTGAGAGGATATAGTGTCCTCGCAACCTCTCTGTTATGGTGAGAAACAGGGCCGGCTCTGGCATTTTGGCCGCCCCAAGCACAAAAGAAAAAAAAGAAAACCTGCGGCGCAGCTGGAGCCAGGGTGCCTCCCTGCGCTGCAGATGTGCCCCGGCTAGCGGGGGGCGGGGGATAGAGAGAGAAGGGGGGTGCCCAGGGCTTCAGCGGGGTGCTGCCACGTGGCCCCGACCAGTGTGCCGCCTGCTGGGAGGGCTCCGCACCGCTCCCGTCGGCTGGGAGGGAAGGACGCGGGCTGCCCTGCCAGGCTTGCTGCAGGGCGCTCCCGTCCTCCGCGCCACCGCCCCCTATAGGGCGGCCGGAGCGTAACACCACCAAAAAAAAAAGCGGCCATGCCGTCCTAGGATTGGGCGGAATGCCGCCTCCTACAAGCTGCCACCCTAAGCACCCGCTTGCTCAGCTGGTGCCTGGAGCCGGCCCTGGTGAGAAATAGCCTTGGTGATTTTCTTGTGTGTCTGGGCGGTCTACCTGCAAAGGACCAAACCTGTCTGACACCACGGGAATGAAGTCTTGGCTCTTCAGCAGTGGCATGGGGCTTTGGGAAAGAAACACTTAAGCAGACAGTTTGATTTACATGGAATTCAGAAATAACCTTTGGGAGGAACGTAAAACTGGAACATCTATCTACTGGAGATAGGAAGGCACTGATCACAGTGAGCTAAATGTAAAGATCTGAGTTTTTCTAAAGACAAGAGATAGTCTAAAACAACTAGAATATCTGCACTGCTTGGAGAAGGGCAATCATGCTGAGCCCAGGTAGAGAAATGTCTCCATTTAGCTAGGTAGCAGGGCCTAGCTGAATCTTTCCTACGTTGAGAAGGATAGCTTGGACAGATGCTGAACAAGAACAATCTAATTCTGATGCCCCTCCAAACATCAGCCAGGAGGAAGAAGGGGTCTGGATTGGGGTGTCTGATTCTTTCCCCTTCTTGATTTAGTAAAGCCGGGAAGGGGCAGACCCTGATAGGAGGGCAGACAGACATTCTCTGAAATTCCACAGGAACCAAAACTGTCTGAGTAAGTTGCCTCGTAGGAAAAAGATTCATCATAACAGAGGGAGAGTCATTTTCAAGACCTGTGGTAACAGGGGAATGGGAGTAAAGGCATATCTGAGTTTATCCATCCATGACAACAAGAAAGCATTGCCCTAGGTGCTGTGACCCATAGCTCATCTGGAGCAATACAGGCAAAGTCTTTTGTTCATTTGGAATGTGAAGAGATCCTCATGAGGTGTTCCCCAGAGTGAATATCTCTGGACAGAGCTGCGGTCTGCACAGAAGCTTCTACTCAGGTTGTGCGCTAAAGAGATTTGAGCATCCAGAAGGTATGCAGCTTGGATGGTGATGCAGTTTCTGATGCATCAGTCCCAAAGCCTTACTGCTTCTAGACAGAGGAGAAGAGATCTTGCTTCACCCTCTTTATGTAAAAGACAGTGGTGACATTGTCTGACATTACTTGGATATACACTGAATGTATAAATGGGAAATAAACTCCTGCTTGCTCTCAGTTCTAGTAGAATGAAAACTAGTCTGGCCTCTGATGGGGTCCAGGTACCTTGTCTGGTGTAGTTGTTCAGGTGAGCACCCCGAACCAGAAGGGATGCGTGTGTTACAATGGTGACATGGAGGAAGGGAGTGTTGCAGAGGATGCCTACTATCATTCATTCCAAATCCGACCACCAAGTAAGAGAGGAAATGACCCTAGTGGGAACTGTCACTCTGGTGTTGATGTGATCCTTGTCTTGTGAGTAGACTGACCGAAGCCAGGCCTGCAAGCATCATAGATGAAGCCTGGCGAACAGTGTCTACATAAGTGCACAAGGCCACATGGCCTAAAAGAGCAAGGCATACGTTGACCATAGCACAGATTACTCACAGACCGAAGACTAACAGATTACTTATTAAATGAAATATTTCCATGGGGAGGAAAGCTCTTGCTGAAATGGAGTCCAGTATCACCCCAATCAAGTTTAGAGTCTGTGTGGATGTTAAAATGGACTTTCTTTGTTGCCAGTGCTGCTAGAAGATGGAACAGGAACAAAGTTGCCAACCTGACCTCTTGGCTGAAGTGACCCACCAGGAGTCAATCGTCTCATTTGGGCTGCCACCACAAAGAAAACCTCTGTGAAAACTCTGGATCTTGTTGCTAGTCCAAAGGAAAGGACTCTGAACTGGAAGTGTTCCTGACCCACTCAAAACCAATTGCTGTTGGATGGATGAATATCTAACATGAAAATAAGCATCCTTTGTATTGAGAGCTGTGAACCATGTTCCGTTCCGTAGGGAGGGGACTATCAATGCTAGAGTAACCATCTGACTGTAGGCTTTTGAATAAAGATGTTCAATTGTTGAAGGTCCAGACTGTCTCCACCCTATCTTTTTGGGGACTAAAATATGGTGAATAGAACATGCTCCCATGATACCAAGGTGACACTCATTCTATTGCCCCTCGTTGAAAAAGGGAGTCTGCCTCTTATTGAAGAATCACCTAGTGAGAGTGGACCAGGAAGTGGGTTTGTGGGGAGCGAGGGTGAGAAACCTAGAAATTATCCATCAAGAATATTCCAAGACCCAACTGTATGCTGTGACTGAGTCCCAATTGTAGGCGAAAAGTGAGAGATGGTCCCCACAGAGAAGGCAGGTAGAAGTGGTGGCATCAATAGTGATAGGTGGATCTCAACTGAGGCATCAAAAGTAGCCCTTAGTGGGTGGCTAGGAATAGGCAGAGGTCATGGTAGCAGAGGGAGCTGAACATTGAGGCCTCTGAACCCTCTGATGTTTAAGCAGAGCCTCATCTGGACCCTGGTGGTACAACATCTGTAGAGGGGGTGGCTTTGGCCTATACACCTGCATCTGATGTTTTCTCCTGGGGATTAGGGTGTAAATTACCAGGGACCGTAGAGTCGACCCTGAGTCTTCCAACAAAGGGATTCATCCATATTCTTGTTAAACAAATCTGACTTGTCTAAAAAGAGAGGTTCTGTATGGTGTTCTAGACCTCTCTGAGTAGCCCCAAAGAGTGAAGCCAAGACTCACACCTCATAACTATGCCAGTGACCAAGCCACTGGATGCTGTGTCCGCTGCATCCCCTACAGCTTAAAGAGAAGTCTTAGCCACTAACTTGCGCTCCTCTACAAAAGACTAAAATTGGGCTTTGTCCTCAGAGGGAAGCTTGTCTTTAAAGTCAGCCAGCCTGGAGTAACTGTTAAAATCATATTTCACTAACAAGGTCTGACAGTTAGTGATATAAATTTGCAGACTTGTGGAGGAAGACCCTTCCCCCCCTCCTCCCCCCAAGAGGTCCAACCTCTTTGAGCCCTTGACAGCTGTGGTGGTCTTGGGAGGTTGTGATCATGCTCTCCCTATGGTTACCTGTACCATCATGGAGTTCGGAGCTGGGTGGGGGAAAAGAAATTCAGCCCCTTCGGTGTGGATGAAATAGCATCTCTCAGCCCTCTTACACGTAGGGACACAGGAACTGGGGTATGCCAGACCACTATGGCTGGCTCCATGATGGCCTCATTACAAGAGAGCACCACGTTGCTTGGACTTATAAGCAGCAGAATATTCAGGAGCCAGTGCTGGGAATCCTGGACCTTCACCACTGGTAACCCAATATGTGTCTCGCCCAAGCAATAGAGAGGTGCTGGTGATTGTTGCTCACAGAGAAAGAGCGAGGGCAGGAGACGTATTACTGAACCCCTGGGCACAGTCCCAGGCCACAGGGAGGCAGTCCCCAGTGCACAGAAAGAACAAGCTACACTATATTATAAAACTAACTATGCTAATATAAAACTATTTACAATAGCCATTTACAGGGCATCAAAGAGAAAATCTGGAGAAATCTGTGGACACAGATTCTGACTCGGGCCATGAGGTGGGTAAGGAGGAACAGGAGAAGCGTCGGCCCACACTGCCTCTTATGCCATAAGTCTGGAGCACAAGAACTACTGCTCATGAGCAGACCAAAAGACACTGCTTGTTAGAATTTCCAGACTCACACGCATAGCACACGTGCACCCATGTGTGGAATACAAACAGGGACCAGCACTCAAATAGTAAAATGAGCTTCATATGTTGGCCACCTTCAGTTTGCACACAGATCTCAGGTTTGGCTACGAACTTATATGCAGCTCATGAGGTCTCCAACCCTGTAAATTACTCTGCATCAATGGATTTCAATGAGTCTCCCCACAACAGCTGGGATCTGCTTAAGTGGAGTAATGAGCAATAAGGGCCGGATAATGCCAGTTTTGCCTGTGATCCAGGTCCTGACAACAATTAACTTCTCCCATATTCAGCTATGTCATAAAATTTACATAAGTGCAATTTTGTCAGACTAAGTTATTTAATAGAGAAAATAAAGACATCTAAAAATGTACCTTAAAAACATTAAAAATAAAGTTCAACAGGCCATTACAGATGACCAAATCAGTTTCAAGTTAACAAATTTCATTAGTTTTTATTTTGTTCATTAAAATAGGTTGTAAAATAAGGTCACTGAACAATTATATTGTCTGATTATAATGCCAAACAATGACGACATTCTGTACATAAAGAAGAAAAAAGACTTGATGCCATATAGTAAGCCTGGTGAGCTGGATTAGCTATAGAACAGAACAGTGGTCATGACTCTTACAGCAGTTATGGACTTAACTCTAAGCTGAGATATATTAGAAGACACTGCAAATAGTTTATCTACAAAATTAGTCTCTTGTGATTTTAAAATTATTTTAAAATGACATTGAACTATAAGTACATATGAAATTATTCTGAAATTATTCTTCATTATCAGCCCCATTAAGAATGAATGGGATGCCTTATCTTGAACACTATATTTACAAAGTCTTTCATATATACAAACCTATTTTGTAGAATAGTTTCCAGTATTTATATTTACTTGCAGACTGTAGGCAGAATATTGCTTTCATGTAATGAAAGCAAAATTGATACATAAGAATAAAATCAATAAGGTTAGATACTAACCTGTTGTTTTGCTAACATTGGGAGAATTATATCTGCTATCTGTCGGGACAATCTTTTCCATTTGTCTTCATTCTCTTTGTGGCACTGTTGCAGTACTAGGATGAACATCTCCAGCACCTGAAGAAAATATCCCAACACCCCCAAAAAAACCACACCTGCACTTTAGAAAAGGCCATATTTAAATAGTACAGTTGCGGGAGGGAACAGTTAATAAAACTATTATTTTCCCCCAAACCAAAAAGTTATGCAAGGTGTTTCACAAAGATGATTTAAGATCATCTTAAAATATCATATATACTGTTCTCCTGCTTCACCTGACCTTTCATGTAACAGAATAAGAGACAGTATTCCTATTCTGCTCCACTTAGATAATATTTTTACGCATACAAGAAATAAAACTACATAAATCCAGGAGAAGAAATGAAAAATAGGTCTATGACAATAGCAAAAAATTCACTTCAGACTAGAATTTATAAAAAGAACAAGTTTCTCTCTCAGATATGGTCTTTTATGATGACCAAAATACTTGGTATTTCCCGGATTTTTTTTTTTAAATAAATAAAAGCAAAATTTTTTGCGCTTTGTAAAGCCAAAATTTACGAGTGATTAGTCCAACATGGGAAGAATAGAGTATAAGATGAAATGCATGGGGAGTGGGAAAAAAAGCAAAACATTGGTAGTTGGCAAGTAAAAGTCTTCATATATTAGAGGGGTATCTATTTCCTCCTGTCTTAATGAAAGGAAGAATCGAAATGGGACATACATTAAACCTCTGATCTTGCAAGCTCTTCTGTCTGAGTGGAACTCTGAACTCATTAAAGTCAATGGAGTTCCGCACAGACATAGGGGTCTGCTTGTGTAGAGCAGTTTGCAAGATCAGATCCTAGTACTGGCTATTCCAGATCTCTGCTAGAAACTCCTGTACTCTAGATAACACTAAAGGTTAAAAATAACCTATATGTGAATACATAGTTAATATCAGATAATGTCAGAACACATAATGTGAATAACAGTTTAATGTCACGTCAAAAAATGTACCCAAACACTATTTTATGACTAAATTATGTAAAACTATAAATTCACTATCAACCTATAAAATTTTTGTTGCAGAAATTAATTTCAGTCTGAACTTTGACACATATAATATCCAAATTTCTACACTAAATTTGAAAAAAAAAAAAAATTGCTTCTTCAATTGTACTCAAAAAGGCACATTCCTTTCATTAATACACATGAGAGCAGCATTCCACAACTGGATGAGGTTCAATAAAAAAGTATTACACTTATGTTAAGTGTCTGGAATAAGGAAAGATTCAAGGTCACTTCTTTCACAAGCACCTTTATGCCTTTTTCCTCTGTCTCTCAAATGCCTGGAAGGTCTTCTCTGTACTTCTCTATACAACCTCTACACTGTTCTCCAAAAAATTCTTCAAGACCCTCTTAACAGTGAGGCTATTGATAAAATGACATCTAACAACGGCTAGGTGAATAGTCATAAGTTACTGCTTGTTTTTTACTTGTCTGTAGTTACATCTTCTAAAAAGTAAATGACTAGCAATCATCTAGTTGTCTCCATAAAAAGCGTTGTAACTAAGCATTCCTATAATTGTTACTAAGGATAAGATTATGTCATGGAGGCCATGGACTGCGTGACTTTCAGAGACCTCCTTGACACTTTCTGCTTCAGCCCTGGGGTGGCAGGGCCAGAGCTGTTAGCCAGCAAGGGCCACCTGGAGCTCTGAGGCGCCGCCGTGAGCAGCCTGAAGCTCTGAGCCACTGGAGCCCCGGAGCTGATGGCCACTGCAGTGGCAGGTGCTGGACATTCCCCACCCCGCAGTGGGGCTCAGGCTCTCTTCCTCCCCCCACTGGGCTTCAATCATTCCCCCATGAACCCCTTTCTCCTGCCCCCTTATTTTTAGTAAAAGCCACAGGCAGGTCACGTGAATTTTTGTTTATTGCCCATAACCTGTCTGTGACTTTTACTAAAAATAACGGTGACAAAATCTTAGCCTTAATTACCTATGTACTCTCTCCCCCATTTTCTCCTATTGTTAGTTACACCCACTTATTGTATCTTGTCTTAAATAAGACTATCACCCAGGGAAACTACTGTCTCACTGTGTGTTCATACAGCCCCTGGCACAATGCAAGTCCTGAATCCGATTGGAGCCTTTCAGTGCTACTCTAATATAGATAATAAACAAAGGACAATACTTTGCACTATATATGAAACCTACCTTTCTGCCCTATTATATAAATGTATTTAACAATGAATGCTTTTATTGTTTGCTTTTGAACATTTGAGTTTGTACTCTGATGCCTACCAATTATGGGAAGGGCCAGAAAGCACCAAATTTTTATCCTGCATACCAAGAAAGCTCCCAGAACGAAGTCTGACTAATCAGGATTTGTTCGGAGAGGGATAAATGTCACCTGAAATGTTTTAAGTGTGGCCAGTCTAACAAATAATTCACATTATAAAACATACACAGGCACACTAATCTGTCAATTATTTTTTACCTGATGATACTGGATAAGTCTTAGTAGCATTGACACCACCACCTCTTTTTGGGTTTCCAGTTCTTTTCCAGCATCAGCTTTATTTGTTCCTCGTAATACAAAGAGATCATGGACAATGGGTTGAAGAGCTGGAATAGCTAAAATTAAGATGTTTCATATTTCAATATTAAATGCAGGTTATTTTTGAATAGTACAGAAAGGTTCTAACTCTCAGCAATTTACTACTGAAAACTAGCACTTAACTTGTAATGTTTCTATGAATACTTGCAGAAAACTTAAGTAATTTCCACATCTCTTGTTCCTTCATCCCTACTAAAGCAGAGACTAAGTCACAGAGACAGATGACCATTATCGCTTCAGGATTTTACACATTTTTCAAAAGACACCTTTCTCAGTACAACCTCTGCATCTCTTATACCAACAGTGCTGGAATAAGGAAAGGCTTCCAATGTTCTTTTTCCAAAAGGAAGGTAAATAAAGCGAATATCAAAATAGATTAATCAAAACCTTTCAAAAATACAGCTGTGTTAACCTACTATTCAAATAACTAACAAGCCCTTAATAATATAATTATGTTACTATTAAATATTGTTTAGCCACCATTTTTGTTATTATTTTACTTTTAAAATGAGACAGAAAATTCCTAAATATCCTCAATACAAGCAGAAATTTTGTCACAGTTGTAGCATACAAGTAATTTTTTCTGATTTTACATACACACATGCAACATTCTGGAACATTTTAAAATTAGAAATCAGACATTCAGATCAAAATCTAAGTGCTTTTTTCTGTGCTAGCAATGTTTGTATAAAGGTAGCAGAAGAGTGTTATGTTGCCATGTTAAATATCAATTCAGCAATATCCTTGTAACAAAATGGTAACTGCAAATTTAAAGCAACAATTTTTTTTCATCATAGCAATTTTTAAGTCATAAGAACATAAGAAAGGCCGTACCGGGTCAGACCAAAGGTCCATCTAGCCCAGTATCCTGTCTACCGACAGTGGCCAATGCCAGGTGCCCCAGAGGGAGTGAACCTAACAGGCAATGATCAAGTGATCTCTCTCCTGCCATCCATCTCCATCCTCTGACAGAGGGAGGCTAGGGACACCCTTCCTTACCCGTCCTGGCTAATAGCAATTAATGGACTTAACCACCATGAATTTATCCAGTTCTCTTTTAAACTCTGTTATAGTCCTAGCCTTCACAACCTTCTTAGGTAAGGAGTTCCACAAGTTGACTGTGCGCTGCATGAAGAACTTCCTTTTATTTGTTTTAAACCTGCTGCCTATTAATTTCATTTGATGACCCCTAGTTCTTGTATTATGGGAATAAGTAAATAACTTTTCCTTATCCACTTTCTCCACATCACTCATGATTTTATATTCCTCTATCATATCCCCCCTTAGTCTCCTCTTTTCCAAGCTGAAGAGTCCTAGCCTCTTTAATCTCTTCTCATATGGGACCCGTTCCAAACTCTTAATCATTTTAGTTGCCCTTTTCTGAACCTTTTCTAGTGCCAGTATATCTTTTTTGAGATTTTATGAGAAAGCAAGGGACAGATATCACTGGATAGAACCAGGCAGACAGTATACAATCTTACCTAAACAGCTCAAACAACATACTTAATTTATAGCTTGTCTTCTACTCAAATTTTCCTAATTGCTCTGAACGAAAATAGCCAATAATGCATAATTGTGGAAATGAGATAAATAATATTTGCTGTCAGGAGTAGGTTCATACCTTTGAACTAGTTTAATATGTGAAAAATGTAGTTTGAAAAAATACAAGAAAACCATACAAGAGTTTTCTGGGCTGATCAGCATGAGCCCAGGATTACTTAGCACAGCACTGTATATTCTTTTTAGTATATTGCAAATTGTTAGTAGTTTCACTGTTTTGGTTTTTAAGTTACCATGTGTAACAGCTTTCCTTCCACTGGCCATGATACCATCACACAGCTGAATAATCTTAGGAATTCCAATTATCTGTTTGGAGTGATATCGCTCATAAGACAATAATACCAAGAAGAAAAAGATATTAGGGATAATTGCCTCGGATTCCCTGGAACAAAAGAAAAATGTCAATACACACTACCTTCCCTTTATTAAACATACAGGTCAGTTCTATTCAGTAGAAAATAATCTGCTTATGTTTCATGGAAAATTCATGAACATACTCTTCTGCTGCTGTACAGTATTTCAGTCATTTCTGTGCCCCATTTTTTACTACAACATTATTTAGAAGTTATGTTTATTGAATTTCTCAATATAAGCTCACTTAATAAAAATTTTGTTCATATGAACTAGAACTAATGCAAATCAAGGATTACAATTCAAAAAAGAATAGTACCATCAGCCTCATTATAAGGATTTATTACATGAAAACAAGATCTGTTTAAATGGATGGAAAGGTTAAACAGCAGAAACACTGAAACACCATTCAGATTATGTTTATATAAACATCAAAAGTGTGCAAGGTGCTTTACAAAGCAGCAGGAAGACCCTGCGCTGAGGAGCTTATAACCTGATAGCCAGCATATAGATGAAGACTGGAGGATGAGATATAATACAAAGCAAGCAAAGTAAAGTTTATACCATAATTCCACTTAGTTGTGATTTTTTTTTTTTTTTTTTTAAAAGACTGGTTAGTGTTTATTGCTTATTTTGTTAACAATTGACTCAGATTCAGATGTTAAGGCCAGAAGGGAGGGATTGGCAGGGGAACTGAATTTTGTAGGCTTAAAGAAAGAAATGTTTTAAGGAAAGATTTGAAGGAGAAGATGGAGGCATCATACTTTTAGGTGGGGATTAAACTGACAAATTAAGAAACAGATGCTGCTTGCATGCAGTGTCCCTATTAAAAACAAGGGAAGGGGGAAAAATAGCTACAAGCTGTTTGCAACTAGAATGTGAAAATTGCAACATATCGTAATGCTAGATCTTCAAAACCAGTGAAACTAGTTACAAATGAAAGCAAGGTGCCATTTTTTAAAAAAATTCTCTTAAATATAATTTAAAAATGTAAAAAGGGGAAGTTACAAGCTTGAGGGACAGTTTAACAAAATGGAATAAAATACGGATTACAAGCTACCATATGTATTTATGACAAAAGCTGACAGCTTGTTAGAGCTGTAGAGAAAAACTGCAGTACTTAAAAACAAACTAGTTACTATTAATTAACCACTCTGCTTAGAACAATGATGATCATCTGTTGTCTATTATCCACTTAGGAAGTAAGCAGCATTCCTAATCTACATCGAACTGGAACTCCTGCTGAACAATCACAATGGAATGGCAGTTCGGAAACAAAGCGTCATTTGGAGACAACAGTGATATTTTTAAAATTCGTTATGGAAAGCAATGTCAGTAAGCAATAAAACATGCATTATGAGAAGGCCCTTTGGAGGCATCCTGTCTTCAGGCACCAAAACAGGTCATAAATAGCTTAGTAATACATGCTCTGGAGTAGCTTAATGCTGTTACAGCATGTCCTATTTATTTTAGCTGCTTTTTTAAAAACGAATTTAAGGGAGTTCATAGTACAAAAATAGTTCCTAATGTAATGATTCCTTGCTTATTTTCTTCTCTCTACTATTCTGAGTATATTTGTTAGTTTATATTTTTATTAAAAGCCAACGTTTTAAAGCTCCCTTATACTCAAGACATCCCCATCTCCCTTCCTTCCTACCTCCCCTTTCAAAAGTAGTATGCGGCTCATGAACACACACAGCTCTCATTTCCCACTAAAAATCTAAACAACATTCCCAATGTTATTTTTTCAATATAAAATTAATGCTAAGAGACTGCTGAGCCAAAAACTGTCAAAAGAGTTTTCACTACCAGAACGCATGGATCCAGGGACTCCCCCAAATTACAGATTTCCTCTGAAATTTCTTGCACTTTACTCCCCAAACCCTCCCATTACATAGTGCCCAAACCCCTTGAAGAATGTACCATGGGATTAGAGGAATGGGAAACACATGACCTAGAATGGAACTCTCCTCCTTCGGTGGACAGACACTACTCTTTGGACGGATGTAAATGGAAACGTGTGGCCTTAAAGATGTCAGAACTAATCACTGCAGGTTTTTGGAAAAATAGACATAATAGAGGTAGTGAGACAAGGGGATAGTTCAAAGCTGCTAGTTATTTCCTCTAGATCCGTTTCCTCTCTTAAAAGACATTCCAAAGAAACGGTAAAATTCAACAAGAGATATTAACCCCAACTCTTCAATTGACCTGTGTGGTTATATCCCATAATCTTACTATAGAAAAAGAGAGATTTTATGTGTCTGATTTTACCTGAACTGTCCCACTTCAATGTATTCAAACTGCTTTAGCACAAATCCAATAAACACCTGCAAACAGGATAAAAATAAGTATTAAGAGGTGTACAGATTAAGAGTGGCATAACATTGTCAATATTAATTTCTCATCTAAAACTAAGCTGGCAGATGAAGATTTAAAAGTACATCTATGGGTAAACAGATGAAAAGCACTGATTCCCACAGTCTACTACAAGATGTTCTGAAGTGTTTCCTATGGCTAGGGTCCTACCAAATTCATGGTCCATTTTGGTCAATTTCATGGCCATAGGATTTTAAAAATAATAAATTTCATGATTTCAGCTATTTATATCTGAAATTTCACAGTGCTGTAATTGTAGGGGTCCTGACCCAAAAAGGAGATTGGAAAGTGGGGGAGGGGTCACAAGGGTATTGTAGGAGGGGTTGCGGTACTGCTACCCTTCTGCACTGCTGCTGGTGGGGCGCTGCCTTCAGAGTTGGGCAGCTGGCCGGGAGCCCAACTCTGAAGGCAGAGCCACTGCCAACAGCAGCACAGAAGTAAGGGTGGGATGGGATGGTATTGCCACCCTTGCTTCTACACTGCTGCTGGCAAAGCGCTGCCTTCAGAGCTGGGCGCCTGGCTAACAGCTGCTGCTCTCTGGCTGCCCAGCTCTGAAGCATAGAAATAAGGGTGGTAATACCACGACCCCCCTAAAATAACCTTGCGACCCCCCTGCAACTCACTTTTGGGTCAACCCCCCCAATTTGAGAAACACTGTTCTCCCCCGTGAAATCTGTATAGTGGAGGGTAAAAGCACACAAAAGACCAGATTTCACAGGGAGAGACCAGATTTCACAGTCCATTATTTGTTTTTCATGGCCATGAATTTGGTAGGGCCCTACCTATGGCTAAGGCTGCAATTTAGTCATGGAGGTCACAGATTGTTTGACTTCAGCCAGCTCCGGCTGGGAGCTGCAGGTCCCCTGCTGCTGCCAGCAGGCAGACCACCCGCAGCTCCCAGCCGCCAGCAGCGGAGGGAGGGACCCCCGCAGCTCCCCGCCACCCGGGGCAGCACAGTGACCCCTGTCACTTCCCGCCACTCCAAGCAGCAGGAGGGACCCCAGAGTTCAGAGTCACCAGGGGAGGGGGACCCTGCAGCTCCCAGCTCACCCGCATCTGTCCAGGCTCCTCATTTTATCATGGATATTTTTAGTAAAAGTCAGGGACAGATCACAGGCTTCCATGAATTTTTCATTATTGCCTGTGACCTGTCCGTGACTTTTACTAAAAATATCCATAACAAAATCTTAGCCTTATCTATGGCAATACATGAACGCTTAGAAGAGAATTTGAGTCTGTGTTGCAACTTTACAGTTTACATACATTTACATGACAGCATTATATATTTCATACAAAAATCTAGCATTTATGAAGTGTCATGGGTGAGAAATCATAAGCTTAAATTAGGAAATGCAGATTTAATATTGAAACTTCAAATTTAACTCTGATCCCTTGTATTGATGCATCAAAATAAGGTTTTTCTTTCATATATAAATTTTACTCCTGGATGAATTCTGCGACAAAAAATTAATCTGCAAAATTCTGCATATTTTATTCGTCAAAACAACACAATATAATCACGCCAGTTTCAATTATTTTGGGTAATTTATTTCAAAATTCCTGTCAGCAAGTATGTCTGTAACAATACAGACCCAAGTTTGAGAACCCCTGATCTAACTTGTACACGGAATAAGTAGGGATCCTCTGGAAATAAAATTACTCTGAATTCTCATTGGTGTAAAAGTGCAGAATTTGCCCCTTCAGTGTAGTAAGGATATTTTCAGTTTTCAAAAGGATACTTCAAGCTTTCGGATGTATCTGGGGTGCCTCGTAAGAGAAGTAGGGCAAGGTAGAGCACTGTCTACCTCCACCCCAAACCCTGCTTTGCCTCCAGCATTTATAATAGTGTTAAATATATTAAAGTGTTTTTAAATTTATAAGGGGGGAGGGTCACACTCAGAGGCTTGGGATCACCAAGTACAAAAGTTTCAGAACCACTGAGTTAGATAGTGGTTAATAACTGCTAGTGGGTATAAAACTTGCACATTCATGCCCACAGATCCCCATTAAGTATGCTTCGGAGAAAATTCTCAAGTTGATAATGTATGCAAATGGCAGCCAGCCCGATAATCTACAATTTAATCCGTTCTCGCAATGTCACGTATTGGGAATATAAATTAAGATCTCTATCTTTGTCTACTTTGATTAAGTAAAAAGCAATAGAGGGTCCCTGTGGCACCTTTAAGACTAACAGAAGTATTGGGAGCATAAACTTTCGTGGGTAAGAACCTCACTTCATCTGAAGAAGTGAGGTTCTTACCCACGAAAGCTTATGCTCCCAATACTTCTGTTAGTCTTAAAGGTGCCACAGGACCCTCTGTTGCTTTTTACAGATTCAGACTAACACGGCTACCCCCCTGATACTTTAATTAAGTAGTAATCAGAATGATTCTGACAACCAAACCATCTTTTCCCTACTTGTAATTATAACATATTCCTGTTTAATAATCTTCGTTGTAATAAAATTGTTTGGCAGTGAGATACGCTGTTACATTTCCAAATGAAGTTTTGATAATTTAGAAACTATTATTTCTAAATGAATGGTTTTGTGGATTTAAACATTCACCCATATGCTACATAGTGCATGACAACCTAAATAGAAATATATCATGATCTTCATAACCCTGCAGAGTGAAATACAATTTCTGTAATTTCAATTTTAAATCACAGTTCTCATTTATGGTGCTATTAGTAGGACAAGAAAGGTAATTATTTTTACAATAAAAGATTTTAGCTTGTCAGTGTCCCTCTAAGAACTAGAGTTTTCTAATCTGCTATAAACTGACCAAAATGAGAATACAGTGTGACTAACCTGATCCGAATCTAGAAGACAGTAGTTAACCCGTAGTTGAACCAGCTGTGCTAGTAGATCTAAAACCTGCCTCTGTAGTTGTACCGACGTCGTTGTAGTATATTGCTTTAAAGCTTTTATAACAAGGGGTTCAAACAAGCGAATGTGATTGTGAATAGCATTCTATAAGAAAGAAAAAACAGTTTAAAGCCACATATTGTTTACACGAGATTCCAGTTCAAAACCAAACTGTTAAAAATACAACTTCATGTGGATAAAGGATAAATCTTGCCCCTCCTTTTATTATACTCTTTCTTTAAGTACGTATTTTAAATACCTTGTCGGCACGATGTTTTGTTACATTTGTAAGGCTAGTTTTCAGTTGCGTAGAAACTTTCTGCGGCACATCAAACCATCTATCAAAATAAAAAAATTAAAACACAGGGATACATTTGAGAAAATTTTTACATGCACACTCCCTACTAATATTTTATTTACCTAACATTAGCTTTGTAATAGGGCTTGATTGCTTCAAGTATTTTAGTAAGCTAAGAGAAAATTAGAAAGTAAAAATTCACTTTGCTTCAAGTATTTTAGTAACCAGATAATTGGAGAGTACAAATTCACTGGAACATCTACTGTACAGCAAGGGTAGAAGCAATGCAAACTTCCGCACACTGTCCTACTAATATATTTGTAGCCTGACTACCTACAGACTTGAGAGGAGAATTTAGTCTCCATTCCTTTGCCTCTCTTAAGACTCTCAACATGAATGCCAATTAGTGAAAAATAAAGAGTTTAAAACAGTAGTATTAATATTTATAAATATTAACACATTTTCTTCTAAATATAGATACACCTCTATCCCAATATAACGCAACCTGATATAACACGAATTCGGATATAACACGGTAAAGCAGTGCTCGGGGAGGAGGATGGGAGGGCTGCGCACTCCGGTGGATCAAATCAAGTTCGATAGAACGCGGTTTCACCTATAACGCGGTAAGATTTTTGGGCTCCCGAGGACAGCGTTATATCGAGGTAGAGGTGTATATACAACAGCTATATTTTTGCATGAAATTTATTTTCCACTTTGCTTTGTGAAGCACTTTTGTTCTATCCAGAATATAGTATTGTACCAGAGATCAAATTAGTAAAGGCAAGATAAATTATGTTATTTCAAAAGACTATAAAAGAAAAATTCCTGCTATTGACAATTGAACAATATATTAAAATTTCATTATGTAAGAGACTTCAATAATTTAAAACTTCACAACAGCCCTGTTCAGTACTTTTAATGAAGTTATGATTTATTGTTTTCAGCTAGAATGTTTTGATTAGTTTTATGAAAGTCAACACACCATACCACATACAAGGGGAAAAAAATAACAGTTACCCTGAAGCATCATGTTCCTGCTCTGTCTGTACCATGTTCCTTAGACTCGCATCAGCAAGTGCCTGTGTAAAGTGTGTATAAGGGGCCATGAAGCAGTAATGATAAAGACCAGGCCTCAAATTAGAAGAGCCTAAACGCTGGGCTTTGCCTTGAGATTTGCTGGGGTTTGAAGATAAGCCATCATATTGAGATGCCAAGTTCGTTCCAAATAAAGTCTTCAGCAACTAAGGAAAGATGTGAAAAAAATGAACATTTCTGGAACAACGCGACTTGAATCCCCACCCTCCCAAAAAGCATTCTATGAATGAGGCTGTCACATGGTAGTCTAACATGTGCCAACTGTGGGTCATGGACTCTCGTACTATTACTATTTCTGGTTCTTTCTCCTTCATAAACTCAGGAGCCTTAAAAATAAAGAAAAAATACACTAAACACTTTTAGTTCCTATAGACACTGATATAAATTACAAAAATTCCTATGGCATCTTCAAAACAATACAGTGACCTGCTAAAGCAAGCCCCACCCTTGGAATTAAAGCAATATTTTGCCCAGGCTAAATAAAATCTTTTCAGGCTGGTACAGACCTCTGACAGGCTTCCAAGCTAAGCTCAGTCTTCCAAGGCTGGAACAGGCAATTGCTTAAGCTAAGATCCCAGACTGACTCAATCTTTCATTACTAGAGAAAGCTTTATAGGGCCAGCGTAGCATGGAAAAAGGGTTGGTGCAGCTTACTTCCCCCATTCAGCAAAGGGGGAAGAGGAGAGACTGAACTGTGAGACTCTGTGGCAGACTCAGTCCCAGCCTTGCTCCTGGGACAGTGCTGCTACATACTGTACCTTACCCGGGCTGGATTACAAGGTGCCACCAGAAAATACTCAACTATGCGAGTCCATCCCAAATATCTATATGTAATCATATAGTCTGGTACCCCATCCTATGAAAAGTGGATTTTGTTTCTACATTTTTAAAATACCTTTTAATAAGCCTTTACTTAAATATGAATGGAATCTTATGGCTTGTTGTTTACCTTGAACAAGAAGATTCTTGTTGTTGGAACTAAGCCAACCATGAAAGCAAGCAAAAATCAGAAGAAACTTGATCACTTGCACTGAATTTGGTTCTGATGATGAAGACTACTGGCTATAATTTTTTTTTAAATATAATATTTTTATATATATATATATATATATATAAATATAAAAACAACATGTATGTGTGTGTGTATATACACACACACACACACACACACACTGTTTTTTGTGTTTTTCCACCAGTAGTCATCTTTCAATCTTATCACTGGTTCCTATATGGCCCAGGTCATCTACGACCAAAGTCATAACTAGAGGTTTCCTTGCGGTAGCCTTTACAAAGAAATGTTATAGGGAGTATGTATATTTGACTTGTGACTACCTACTAGGTCATGCTAGGACATCATAGACATCACTACTGAACCCATGCAGAGTGGGTATAGTTGGAAGTCTTTGTGTTTAGTAGGGTACTCTAAAAATTTACTAATGTTGTATCTGAGTATTTGATTAACTTAACTATTTTACAGTAAGTTTACTTCTGTATTTTTTTTTTAAATTAGAGCCTAAAATAGGTGCTAGATAAACCTCAACAATACACTGCCAGAAACTCATTATGCTGAGGGATAAAAGAAACCCATAAAATTAAGAATCAGAGGGGTAGCCGTGTTAGTCTGAATCTGTAAAAAGTAACAGAGGGTCCTGTGGCACCTTTGAGACTAACAGAAGTACTGGGAGCATAAGCTTTCGTGGGTAAGAACCTCACTTCTTCAGATGCTATGCTCCCAGTACTTCTGTTAGTCTCAAAGGTGCCACAGGACCCTCTGTTGCTTTTTATAAAATTAAGAATTATACAAAAATAATACTGTGAGATTCTATTGCACCTTTAATTCAAGAATCAAATAATTTATGAACCTCAATGAATTAAGCCTCACAACCTCATTGTAAGTAGAGCATCATCATCTTACAGATGAGGAAATTGAAGGAGAGAGAAGTTAAGAACCTGATTTCCAGAAGTGCTGAGCACTCACTTTGTACTGAAGTCACGGGGGTGGGAGTGGGGGTGAGAACAGGCATACGAAGTATCCCAAAGGCCACATAAGGAATCTACGGGAAAGTCAAGAATAGTACCCAGATCTCTCAACTCCCTACCAGTCCTTTAAACTGTGCTTCTTACCCTCTCTTAAATGCACTCTGTAACTAGGCAACTGGAATAATTTGTCTCCTGCCACTTAATAATAAAGCTCCTTTAATAAGGTTACTGTGTCAAGAGAAATTATTCAGATGGCACAAGGGGTTCCAGAACAAATCACACAAGTGATTTAAAGTGACCTAAAAGGTTATCTATTCTATCCTCCCTGGCCACTACAAGGTTGTCTCTTAGATGAAGCTCCCCTACACTCCCTGCCTTCAGAATGAGAATGGTTGTTCATGTTCAAATTGCTGGGGCAGAGGGGACCCTCAGTGCCAACACTACCGCCCCCCAAATGCAAACAAAAGTTACTTCCTTACCTGCTGTACACAAACTGTTGCCATCATTGGTTCTCTGTTGAAACAGGATTTCAGATACCCCAAAATCTCTTCAACGCACTAGACACAAGTTTAACAGTCATTTAAACAAAATTTATTAATGAAGTAAAAGAGAAGCTACTATTGCATATTCTTAAACAAAAAAAATGCAAAACTCCAGGCTTTAAAACCAGAAATATGGACCAGAAAGAAACCCAGGAAGTTACAATTTAAATCTACACTTTGTCATACCTTAAAAAGTTTGTATGAAAGACTACCATATTTAACAACCCAGTTAAATTAAAAACTGAAAATATCAAACTCAGGAAAAAGAGCAAAACCCAATTATTTTCTTCGTTTAATATAAATATAGTATAATTATGTGACTAGAATAAGAGTCCGACTCAAAAGATCTCTAACTTTCTTGGGAAATGAAGCACTGTATCTTAAATTATGCAAAATTATTCATCTTTTCAGTAGTTGACTTTACACAATAAACCTACTGATGTTTTAATTAGTTAAGTGTGGATATTTCCTCCACAAATGGAAAATGAAAGCATTACCAAATTGTGACACTGCTGAGGTGAAAATCACACAACTCATCATGAACGACTGCCCCATTCATGCTTACAGTGGTTGCACAAGGTGGGGATCCACCTAGCTACACCAGAAGGATTAGAATGGCTTTCAAATCTTAAAATTCAATTATTATCCCAGCCCATTGCTTTTCAAATGCCGTATGAAAAAAGAAGATATGAAACCCATGCTTTAAAGTTCACTTACTATGCAACCCAATATTTTGTTATTGTCTCCAAGATCTGTCAGCCTTTCCAAGCACTAATACTGGAAGAATGAACTAAAAGTTTGTTAAATACTTGCTTCCCTATGAACATTATAAATATGGCTAATTTCACATTATATTAAATAAAGCAAAACACCTTTCCAATGTCTTGAAGAGTTGCAAGTTCCAAAATTTGAGAGAGGACATCCAGGGCAGATCGCAGGAAACCTCCAAATTTTTCGATGTTGTTCTGAAGATCCAATGTAACCTTATCAAAATAGTTAGAAGAGTAAATGTTTTAACCCAGCAAAGTTATTAGACAGTCAGGTGGAAATTAGAGAAAGAAAAAATGGGTGCTGGGATAGACTAGAAGCTCCCCCTCTAAGTCCTGATTGTTGTTGTTGAAAGAGCTGCAGTTTGAGTTGACTATAATGTCCCTTTGTGGACTGGGCTGCAGACCTGGTCTTCTGTCCTGATGTAATTCCCATAGTGCCTATATGATGTAGAGGGTCATGGGGGCAGATACCAAGGAGTAGCTCTCAGAGCTCTGTGTCTTGGGTAATAAAAATGAGCCCTCAACCCCCTCTCTAAGGTGTATGGATCTGAATACTTAGACCTCAGGGAATGCACCAGTGACACCTCCCTGCTATTATCTGAGCCAGAAGAGGAGTATTCCTCTTGCAAAGAGAGAGAAGTCCCAGATAGAATAAAGGGAACACACTCATGCCTTGTATATACAACCAGTTAGTAAGCAGCAAGCTTCAATATTAACCTACAGTGCTGCAATGCGCTGCACAGTAACTGTGTGTGGACCCTGCTGCTGCACACCAGAAGTTCCCTACTGTGTCAAACTTATTACAGAAAGTCAAAGCACACTCAGGAATTTTTAGGGCACAGCAAAAGGCTCTGTATGGACAGTTAGTGAGCAGCACACTGGATCACTGCAGATTTGCACCCCAGCTTGCTGCTCACTAACTCGCTGTAGACACAAGCCCTCAGACCATGTCTCGATTGGCACTGCTAATGCGCTCAGAACTGGTAAAGGTACTTTCACTACAAATAGTGTTGAGAGTCCACTACCACAGGAATCCTTCACGCCAGGTAGGGGTTCAATACTGAGGGTACCAGTGCTGGAGGCAAGCTAATGGAGGGCATCAGAATCATAGTCGTCGTTACTGGCCATATTGGTACCAAGGTGTCTGTACTGGGCAATTTCCAAGGTACCAAAGAGGCCAGTCCTTGAACACAATGTCTGGTGACTTTGGGTATGTCTACACTACGAAATTAGGTCGAATTAATAGAAGCCGGTTTTATAGAAATCGGTTGTATACAGCTGATTGTGTGTGTCCCCACATAAAATGCTCTAAGTGCTCTAGTTGGTGGACCGCGTCCACAGTACCGAGGCTAGCGTCGACTTCCGGAGCATTGCACTATGGGTAGCTATCCCACAGTTCCCGCAGTCTCCACCGCCCATTGGAATTCTGGGTCGAGATCCCAATGCCCGGATCATGCAAAACAGTGTCGCGGGAGGTTCTGGGTACATGTCGTCAGGCCCCTCCACCTCCATCAGAGCAATGGCAGACAATAGATTCGCGCCTTTTTACCTGGGTTACCTGTGCAGACAACATACCACGGCAAGCATGGAGCCCACTCAGCTCACAGTCACCATATGTCATCTGGGTGCCGGCAGACGTGGGACTGCATTGCTACACAGCAGCAGCAGCTAACTGCCTTTTGGCGGTAGACGGTGCAGCATGACTGGTAGCCTTCATCGGCGATCTGGGTGCTGGTAGCTGTGGGGCTGGCAGCCATAGGGCTGCATTGTACCAGCCCCTTGCCTTTTGCCTTTTGGCAGTAGATGGTGTATTACGACTGGTAACTGTCCTATTACAAGTTGGATCATTGCACATTAGTAGAGTCTTCCCTGAGCAGCAGATCGTGCAATAGGCCTGAAGGTCATCGTAGTACACTACTTGTCAAGCGCCCACTATTTGCTGCCAAGCACCCAGAAGATGCCGAGGGCTATCAGTCATGCTGCACCGTTGTCTTAAGATGTAAAAAATAGATTTGTTGTGTATTCATTTGCTCCCCTCCCTCCGTGAAATCAACGGCTTGCTAAACCCAGGGTTTTCAATTTAATCTTTGGGGGGACCATTCTGTGTGACAGTTGTTTGTGTTTCTCCCTGATGCACAGCCACCTTTCTTGATTTTAATTCCCTGTACCTGTACGCCATGTCGTCACTCGGCCCTCCCTCCCTCCCTCCTTCTCCTGGTCCGTCAGATATTAGTTTCGTGCCTTTTTTCAGACCAGGCGCCAGTTAGCACTGGGATCATGGAGCCCGCTCAGATCACCACGGCAATTATGAGCACTATGAACACCACGCGCATTGTCCTGGAGTATATGTGGAGCCAGGACATGCCAAGGCGAAACCCGGACCAGCCGAGGAGGCGATTGCAGTGCGGCGAAGAGAGTGATGAGGAAATTGACATGGACATAGACCTCTCACAAGGCACAGGCCCCAGCAATGTGGAAATCATGGTGTTACTGGGGCAGATTCATGGCATGGAACACCGATTCTGGGCCCGGGAAACAAGCACAGACTGGTGGGACCACATCGTGCTGCAGGTGTGGGACGATTCCCAGTGGCTGCGAAACTTTCGCATGCGTAAGGGCACTTTCATGGAACTTTGTGACTTGCTTTTCCCTGCCCTGAAGCGCCAGAATACCAGGATGAGAGCAGCCCTCACAGTTGAGAAGCGAGTGGTGATAGCCCTGTGGAAACTTGCAACGCCAGACAGCTACCGGTCAGTCGGGAATCAATTTGGAGTGGGTAAATCTACTGTGGGGGCTGCTGTGATCCAAGTTGCCAGGGCAATGAAAGACCTGGTGATATCAAGCGTAGTGACTCTGGGCAACGTGCAGGCAATAGGGGATGGTTTTGCTGAAATGGGATTCCCAAACTGTGGTGGGGCCATAGACGGAACCCATAGCCCTATCTTGGCACCGGAGCACCAAGCCACCGAGTACATAAACCGCAAGGGGTACTTTTCAATGCTACTGCAAGCCCTGGTGGATCATAAGGGACGTTTCACTAACATCAATGTGGGATGGCCAGGAAAGGTACATGATGCTCGCGTCTTCAGGCACTCTGGTCTGTTTCGAAAGCTGGAGGAAGGGACTTTCTTCCCGGACCAGAAAGTAACCGTTGGGGATGTTAAAATGCCTATCGTGATCCTTGGGGACCCAGCCTACCCCTTAATGCCATGGCTCATGAAGCCGTACACAGGAAGCCTGGACAGGAGTCAGGACCTGTTCAACTTTTGGCTGAGCAAGTGCCGAATGGTGGTGGAATGTGCATTTGGACGTTTAAAAGCGCGCTGGCGCAGCTTACTGACTCGCTCAGACCTCAGCGAAAAGAATATCCCCATTGTTATTGCTGCTTGCTGTGCGCTCCACAATATCAGTGAGAGTAAGGGGGAGACATTTATGGCGGGGTGGGAGGTTGAGGCAACTCGCCTGGCCGTTGATTACACGCAGCCAGACACCAGGGCGGTTAGAGGAGCACAGCAGGGCGCGATGCGCATCAGAGAAGCTTTGAAAACGAGTTTTGTGACTAGCCAGGCTACGGTGTGAAACTTCAGTTTGTTTCTCCTTGATGAACCCTCCAACCTCCCCCTACCCGGTTCACTCTGCTTCCCTGTAAACCAACCACCCCACCCTCCCCTCCCCACTTCGAGCACCGCTTGCAGAGGCAATAAAGTCATTGTTTTTTCACATTCATGCATTCTTTATTAGTTCCTCACAGAAGTAGGAGGATAATTGCCAAGGTAGCCTGGGATGGGTGGGGGAGGAGGGATGGAAAAGGACACACTGCATTTTAAAACTTTAACTCTTATTGAAGGCCAGCCTTCTGATGCTTGGGAAATCGTCTGGGGTGGAGTGATTGGTGGCCAGAGGCCCCCCCACCGTGTTCTTGGGCGTCTGGGTGAGGAGGCTATGGAACTTGGGGAGGAGGGCTGTTGGTTACACCGGGGCTGTAGCGGCGGTCTCTGCTCCTGCTGCCTTTCCTGCAGCTCAACCATACGCTGGAGCATATCAGTTTGATGCTCGAGCAGACTGAGCATTGACTCTTGAATTCTGTCTGCAAGCTGACGCCACCTATCATCTTCAGCTCGCCACTTGCTCTTTTCATCCCACCATTCAGCCTGCCACCTCTCCTCTCGTTCATATTGTGCTTTTCTCATGTCTGACATTGACTGCCTCCACGCATTCTGCTGTGCTCTATCAGCATGGGAGGACATCTGGAGCTCCATGAACATATCGTCCCGCGTCCTCCATTTTCTCTTTCTAATGTTCACTAGCCTCTGCGAAGGAGAAACATTTGCAGCTGGTGGAGGAGAAGGGAGAGGTGGTTAAAAAAGACACATTTTAGAGAACAATGGGTACACTCTTTCGTTACAAGGTCGCATTTTTCCTCTTATAGTGAGGGCCTGCCGGTTTGGTATGAGAGATCACTCACGCAGTGCCAGGCAACAGATTTCGGCTTGCAGGCAGCCATGGTAAGCCACAGTCTTTTGGCTTTTTTAACCTTCTTAACATGTGGGAATGGTTTCAAACAGCAGCGCCCTCATTTCCCATATCAAGGATGAATTGGATTGGCCATTTAAAATGGGTTTTCAATGTAAAAGGAGGGGCTGCGGTTTCCAGGTTAACATGCAGCACAAACCCAAGTAAACCACGCCCCCCACACACACCCGATTCTCTGGGATGATCACTTCACCCCTCCCCCCACCGCGTGGTTAACAGCGGGGAACATTTCTGTTCAGAAGAGCAGCCACGGGCACCTCTGAATGTCCCCTTAATAAAATCACCCCATTTCAACCAGGTGACCATGAATGATATCACTCTCCTGAGGATAACAAAGAGAGATAAGGAATGGATGTTGTCTGCATGCCAGCAAACACCAGGACCATACGCTGCTATGCTTTGTTATGCAATGATTCCAGACTACGTGTTACTGGCCTGGCGTGGTAAAGTGTCCTACCATGGCGGGATAAGGCAACCCTCCCCAGAAACCTTTTGCAAAGGCTTTGGGAGTACATGAAGGAGAGCTTTCTGGAGATGTCCCTGGAGGATTTCCGCTCCATCCCCAGACACGTTAACAGACTTTTCCAGTAGCTGTACTGGCCGCGATTGCCAGGGCAAATTAATCATTAAACATGCTTGCTTTTAAACCATGTGTAATATTTACAAAGGTACACTCACCAGAGGTCTCCTGTGTGCCCTCAGGGTCTTGGGTGAGTTCGGGGGTTACTGGTTCCAGGTCCAGGGTCATAAACATATCCTGGCTGTTGGGGAAACCGGTTTCTCCGCTTCCTTGCTGCTGTGAGCTACCTACATTACCTCCATCCTCATCTTCCTCGTTCCCCGAACCCTCTTCCCTGTGTGTTTCTCCATTGACGGAGTCAAAGCACACGGTTGGGGTAGTGGTGGCTGCACCCCCTAGAATGGCATGCAGCTCCGCGTAGAAGCGGCAAGTTTGCGGTTCTACCCCGGACCTTCCATTTGCTTCTCTGGCTTTGTGGTAGGCTTGCCGTAGCTCCTTAATTTTCACGGGGCACTGCTGTGTGTCCCTGTTATGGCCTCGGTCCTTCATGGCCTTGGAGACCTTTTCTAATACTTTGCCATTTCTTTTACTGCTACGGAGTTCAGCTAGCACTGATTCATCTCCCCATATGGCGAGCAGATCCCGTACCTCCCGTTCGGTCCATGCTGGAGCTCTTTTGCAATCCTGGGACTCCATCACGGCTACCTGTGCTGATGAGCTCTGCGTGGTCACCTGTGCTCTCCACGCTGGGCAAACAGGAAATGAAATTCAAACGTTCACGGGTCTTTTCCTGTCTACTTGGTCAGTGCATTTGAGTTGAGAGTGCTGTCCAGAGTGGTCACAATGAAGCACTGTGGGATAGCTCCCGGAGGCCAATAACGTCGAATTCCGTCCACATTACCCCAATTCCGACCCGCAAAGGCCGATTTTATCGCTAATCCCCTCGTCAAAGGTGGTGTAAAGAAACCGGTTTAAAGGGCCCTTTAAGTCGAAAGAAAGGGCTTCGTCGTGTGAACGTGTCCAGGCTTAATTCGATTTAACGCTGCTAAAGTCGACCTAAACCCGTAGTGTAGACCAGGCCTTAGTGAGTGCCAGAGGGACCCTTTTGGGGCACTGAACAACCCTTCTCAAAGGCAATTAGAGAGGATTTCTGGCTTCTTGGAGTAGGACCTGGTGAAGGAGACTTAGATCTCTTTCCCTTAGAGTCTCTGTACTCTTTTCTTCCCCTAACCCCAGAGGTTTTGCCAGTTGAGGAGGATGAATTTTTAGAGGTGCCCATTTCAGATCTGTGAGCACAGGAGCCAGTGGAGGCACTGAGGACGATTACTTGGGATTTTCAGCCCTAGCCACTGCAGGATCTGAAGGAGGATGCCTCAACATCTATTTAGAAGCTATTTCAGGTGGGATTCTTGCCTTTTGAGTTCTCTGAAAACGATTTACAATAGCACATAGTATTCAGAGTAGCAGCCGTGTTAGTCTGTATCTGCAAAAAGAACAAGAGTACTTGTGGCACCTTAGAGACTAACAAATTTATTTGAGCATAAGCTTTCATGGGCTACAGCCCACTTCTTCAGATGCATAGAATGGAACATACATTGAGGGGAGATATATACACATACAGAGAGTATGAGAAGGTGGGAGTTGTCTTGCCAACTCTGAGAGGCTAATTAAGTAAGCGAAAAAAACTTTTGAAGTGATAATCAAAATAGCCCAGTACAGACAGTTTGATAAGAAGTGTGAGAATACTTACAAGGGGGAAAAGTTTTTTTCTCTTACTTAATTGGCCTCTCAGAGTTGGTAAGACAACTCCCACCTTTTCATACTGTCTGTATGTGTATATATCTCCCCTCAATATATGTTCCATTCTATGCATCCGAAGAAGTGGGCTGTAGCCCACGAAAGCTTATGCTCAAATAAATTGGTTAGTCTCTAAGGTGCCACAAGTACTCCTGTTCTTTTAGCACATAGTATGTGCCCCTTACCAAGGCACATTAAGCACCATATGTGCCCATCATTAGGGGGAAACTACCGCCTCACATGCAAGGCAACTTTTAAAGCCTAGAAATTTGTGTTCAATCATAATGACTGGACCAGGTACTGGGAAAGTCCTACAGGCAAAGGAGAAAGTTTTGTCTCCCCAAATGAGGAAAGGAAACACTATCAAAAATGACTAACCTAATCTAATGACTAACTGCTAAATGCCCATCTATTTACAGCACAATGGACATGCCACACAGTGAGCAAGAAGTGTAGACACTGCAAATTCCAACTCCTGGCCATGGACACTGGGAAGGAATTGAGGGATGGTTGGGGTTAGCCCGCCCTTTATATGCCTTCGGGCTGGAGGGACAAAGACACTGAGCATGCAGGTATGGCCACAAAGGATACTGCTGGCCAAAAGAATATGAATTTCAGTGCATAGGGCAAATTCACACCACCAGTGGAATGAATATATATATGAGACAAGCACTCAAAGAAGAACTGAACTTGTAACATGGGACAGTGTAACACTAGCAGAAAAGAGTTCTCTTGTATTTCACCTAAAGGACATGTACCTTATAGTTGGCATGGGTAGCTTTCAAGACATCATATAACTTGAGATACGATGGAAGATGATAAAAACTGCCCAGTGACGATGATTTGTTTGTTGGAGCAGGCCCTGAAGTATCGGTTTGCCTAGTAGCTTATTAAAAGAGAAAAATAATCCTGAATAAATCAATTAGCACATTAACTATATTCCCTAGTGTTTGTCAACATTTAATTTAAACACTTTGAAATTCACTGTAAAATGAGTCAACATATATATTTGAATGATTAGAATAAGAACTGTTTAAGCTCCTAGAATGACGCAGAGGACCTGCATTTACAGTATTATAAAACAATACATTCTATGAGAATCAACTACAAAATAAGACAACTAACCCATACAGAACTCATTACTGAAGTTTCCAAGAATTATTTTAAAGCAGAATTAACTTTTTCTCCTTTTACTCCTGCCTATTTCTGCACTAGCTACAGAAAAATCTGCAAGCTCTTATATTTTCACTATTTAGATTTTTGCTTTCCAGGATCACCCACTCTGTGCTCTGAATAGGAGCAGAGCTTCCATTTGCAAAGCATATGTACAAACTATTTTTGTTTTTATAGTCAAAAGTTTATGGGATTTGAAAGCGTGATTGTAACAGCAAGAGACACAAATCCATACTGCTACCAAAGAGTTCATGGGTTCTTTATGAAAAAGAATTGCCACTCAAGATTTAGTACTGAAAATAATTTGACCTTCTTCTGACTGTATGCAAACCTCTTCAGAATTAACATTGGAACTTCATAGTAAAGTGAATTACGCAAATCAGTGTTTCTTCCAAATATACCACATATACACACACACACAATCTCCTTACCTGGATTAGTTTCACTACCCTTTTTAGGGCTCATTGGTACAGATGTTTGTTCCACAGGTTCTCTCTCTTTCCCTTTCCGACGAATTGGACTTAGAGAAGGTGGGTTTGAGAGAGAAGGTAATGTTGCCTAAAATAACAACATTTGAAACAGTGTGACAACTTAAATATCAGCACTTTTTCCTTCATCTAAACATAGAATACATTTATAGCGTTACATACGTTCAATTACACCTGCCTTTTTCAACAATGGTTGCACCTAATCTTATTCGTTTGGGGGTGTGACGCTGTATGATTAAAATATGACCATGTAGATTATTGTTGCTACCATTGTTATATAATTGCAACAAATCTTATACAAAGTACCATATATACTCGTTCATAAGCCGAATACTTTGGTAAAAAAGTGATGCATCAAAGAGCAGGGGTCGGCTTATAAATGGGTCTACACCAAAATTTGATGATTTTAAACTCTATGGCAGGGGTCGGCAACCTGCAGAACGCGAGCTGATTTACTGTGGCACGCTGCTGCCAGCCTGAGGTCCCTGCTGCCGGCCCCGCTCAGCCCGCTACCGGCCTGGATGGACGGAACCCCAAGCTGGCAGCGGACTGAGTGGGGCTAGCGGTCGAGACCTGGGCTGGCAGTGGCCAGCGGCCGGAACCTGAGACCAACAGCGGGCTGAGCCGCTCAGCCTGCTGCCAGTCTGGGGTTCCGGCCACCGGCCCCTATAAATGTAAAATGTATTACTAGCACGCAAAACCTTAAAATTACCGCAAATAAATGAAGTCTTGGCACACCACTTCTGAAAGGTTGCCATCGGCTGGAAACAGCGAACCGTGGCCACAGGGAGCTAAGGGGCTCCATGCCTGCAGACGCTCCAAGTAAACAAAATGTCCCAACCTGCCACTGGCTTACCCTGGCAGGCCGGGAGCCAAAGTTTTCCAACCCCTGAAATATAGGGTTGGCTTATGAAACGGTCATACAGTTTTTGCTATTTTTACCTATCCATTTTGGGGGGGTCGGCTTATAAACGAACAGGCTAATGAACAAGTATATATGGTATGTCATGTAAGGCATCAATGGAAAAGTTACAGTCTACCAAATACAATTATCCTGTTTGTATGCATGTATCATCTTTGTATTTAAAGTTATGAATATTAACTATACACCTGTATTTCAAATGTGTTTGCTTCTGGATTAACACCCATCAGGTAGTTTACATCCAATCTAGCCAGCATACTGAATGGACCATTCAAGTTGATGGCCCATCAACGAACACAATGGATCATAAAAGTTTATCCCCACCCGATTGGCTTGTCTGAGGACCTTTTAGCCAGAATATGCATAATGGCTACTTCTATGACTCATCAAAGCATGCAAGGGCATGTGATTAGCTCATGTGACCCTGGACTCTATCTTGTGCCTGTACTTTTCCACAAATTAAGACTGAGAGCATCCGCTCCACATGGGAGGATGTATTAAAAACCCTGGAAGCATCTCCATTTTGCCTCTTTCCTGCTCTGATCTCTGGACTATGAACTTACACTAAGAGAAGCATTACAACCAATGGACTGGAGACCTTCCAATCCTTTGGCAGCTACCAGGACTTTACAAACCAGCAGTTTATTCCATCACTGCTTCAAACCTGATACAAAAACTTTGCAATGGTTGTATGTATTTTAACTCTCTCATCCTTTTCGCTTATAAATAAACCTTTAGATATTAAATACAAAAGGATTGAAACAGTGTGATTATTGGGTAAGACCTGAGTTATACATTTAACCTCACTATGTGGCTGATCTCTTGGGATTAGAAGAGCCCTTTGTTTGATTAAATTGGCTTTAAATAACCACTCTTCATATAGTCTAGTGTCTGGGTGGTGAAATAAGTGCTGGAATGCCTAAGGACACTGCATTTCTGACTTCTTATGAACTGATGTGGTGAGACAGAAGTTTGCTTTTGTTACTGGCTTGGTATATCTTATGGAAGAATAATCATGAGTTTGGGGTGGGTCTGCCCCATTTCTCAGCAGTTTGTCCTGAATCTGGTATTCTCAGCTGTGACCAACTGAGGCACGGTGACAGGATGCAATTGTGTTGGAGAGGAGAGGAGAATACACGAATATTTTAAGTCTCAATTTAGGCATAAGAACTACAAAGACCAAGGAAACAAATTAAGTTTTATTACTAAGTTTCTCTGGGTTCCAGACAGGTAAAAGAATATCAAAAGCATTTTACTATATCCTTAGCAGCCTAACACCCTTAATGGACATGATGTAGTTAAGTCTCAAAATTTAGCCTACATTAAAAAAAATGTGGTGAGCAATACCTTTCAAGTTACATTCTAGAAAACAAACCTTTCATTGTATAACCGAACACAAAAACAGCCTCTTTCAATTTAAAGTGTGTTTGGGGCTGCAAAAGAAGCCAGCCAACCAGACTGAAAGAAGCCCTTGGCAACAGTTTAACATGAGTGCATTACCCCAGTGCCTTGACCTCTGTACTGGCTCCTCAATAATACAGATTATAGGTCAAGGTCTCTGCTCCGATGTTCAAAGTCTTTCATGGGATTAACCTTGGTGACTTGAGAGATCACCTTCCATGACCATGACCTAGCTCCATAAGAGCTAAATTCTACCAGAAAAATGAAACTGTCCGCCAATAAGGGGGAGGCTCACGAATGCAGTAGACAGAAAATAAGCTTGCTCCCCCAGAGGCAGGAATAACCAGGTACTTCAATATTTTCAAAACTAAATGCAAAACTTGTTTCTTTGCCTTCACATTCTGTCAGTCAGTCTTCCAATAAGCAAATAATAATTTTAAAGCCATGTGAACTAATCAAATTATTTCTTACGCAGGAAGAAAGAAGATTGTTATTTCTATATTCTTGGGAGGCATTAAAATGTTATGGTCATTGATAAATAAGACAAAAAGGGATAAATATTAATAGACCCTCCCGAGAGCTGCAAAACAGCAACAATGATGTTACCACTCAGGATACATCCATCCTGCACTGGAGGTCTGGTGACAGCATGAGATGGTATATCCATGCTAGCTAGCATGGCTAAAAATAGGAGTGAAGACATGGCAGCATGAGATGCTGAGCACTTATTCGTATTGCTAACCCTCACTGAGGCCCATGCTGCCACGTCTTCACTGCTATTTTTAGCTATGCTAGCTAGATTAATGCTAGCGTAGGTATGCCAGCCCATGCTGCAATCGCACATCTGATCACAGTGCAAACAAACTCTCAGTGACTGAAGTAGACCAACACATTCCTAACCCTATGAAACAAAGGCTAGAGCTGACACAATATTTGCTACAAGGACAAAAATCTGAGGGACAGGAAGGTATCTTCTTAAAAGGTTGAAACTATTGAGCACAATGGAGTTCAACACAAAACTGTAAATCAGAAGACAACTGTTAGTGCCTCTTTAACATCACTAGTTTTCCTCATACACACACCCCGAACACCCCACCAAAATAAAATGTGGCTGTCTAAATCGTCTCCAACAAGGTGCATAACTCAACAACTCTTTATATCACAAGCGTTTTGGAGTCATAAAACGTAATAAAAATCATACCTTTATTGCTGGGCCAGGAGCAACATCATCCACCACATGAGCACAAATATTAATGGTTTTCAGCAAATGAGAAAAGAGTTGTTCTACCAAAGTAACAAGAGTTCGGTCAGCCAAAGCTGGCCATGGCTCCTCTTGTTTAGCAGCACCTGGATTCATATCTTCTTCAGTAGTCCAGGGGGTTTTCAAAGATTTGGGGGCACTTGCTGAAATAATAAGCCCATTGCTTAAGAAAACTGGTATTTAAGAAATGTTAGCAGAAACTATTTTAAAAGTTGCATCTTTAAGTCAATTATATTCTCCATATGAGCAGAGATTACAAGACAAGGAAAAATAAAATCTTAAACAGTTTAGAGATAAGATGCTTGCACACACTTTCTCCACACTATTTTTTAAGTAAAATTTCATTTTATTTTAATTGTAAATATATATACCCACACATTATGTCTTATGTCTATACAGACAATAGTATATAGCTATGTGCACATAGTATGCATTAGTAAGTCAAGTATCAAAACCAAGTTGTTTCAGGCATGAAATCTGAGCCTAAAGAAATGTAAACAAAGTTATAACTTGAGAAATATGTTGTGTTACCTACAGATCCTATATGGGCCATTCCACACACAGATCCCTTCTCCTCGCTGTTGTTCAAAAATGGAGAGATCTCAAAGGTCCAGAAAGCACAGACCAGGTGGAAACCTGGGCTTTATGAGTCTATTCCAGCCTTAAAATTACAGTTATTAAAAAAACATGAAAGGCCTTGGTTTAGGTTTTGGCTAAAGTCATGTGTTGGCTAGTGACTTATTGGTCTGTTGTCAAGAGACATGATTATGCCTTGTGTTAACAGTGACTCCTTTAGCCAATTAAAATCCAGCAGGACCAACTCCAAAAGGGATCTGGTAGTCATCCTGTAAAATGTTGTAAAGTGGTATTGGGAAGAAGGACAATATCCTTACCAGATTTATTTGGGCATAAGGTTTCGTGGGTAAAAAACCCCACTTCTTCAGATGCATGGAGTGAAAATTACAGATACAGGCATAAATTTACTGACACATGAAGAGAAGGGAGTTACCTTCCAAGTGGAGAACCAGTGTTGACAAGGGCCAACTCAGTCGGAGTGGATGTGGTCCACTCCCAATAATTGATGAGGAGGTGTCAATACCAAGAGAGGGAAAATTGATTTTGTAGTGAGCCAGCCACTCGCAGTCCCTATTCAAGCCCAAATTAATGGTGTTAAGTTTGCAATGAATTGTAGGTCTGCAGTTTCTCTTTGAAGTTTGTTTTTGAAGTTTTTTTGTTGATGGATGGCTATTTTTAAATCTGTTATTGAAGGTCCAGGGAGATTGAAGTGTTCTCTTACTGGCTTTTGTATGTTATCATTCCTGATGTCTGATTTGTGTCCATTTACTCTTTTATGTAGAGACTGTCCGGTTTGGCCAATATGAACAGGAGGCTGCCAGGTAACTCTCCAACACCACATTCTACAGGCCACTATCCTCCGATCCCACTGAGGAGTGCCAAAAGAAACTACACCATCTGCTCAAGAAACTCCCCGCTATAGCATGGGAACAAATCTAGACAGACACACACCCCCTAGAACCCCAGCCAGGGGTATTCTATCTACTACCCAAGATCCATAAACCTAGAAATCCTAGACGCTCCATTATCTCAGGCATTGGCACTCCTACAGCAGGATTGTCTGGCTATTTGGACTCTCTCCTCAGACCCTACACTACCAGCACTCCTACCTATCTTGGAGACACCACCGACTTCCTGAGGAAACTACAATGCATGGGTGATCTTCCTGAAAACACCATCCAGGCCACCATGGATGTAGAAGTTCTTTACACCAATATGCCACACGAGGAAGGACTACAAACTGTCAGGAACAGTATCCCTGATGAGGCCACAGCCATAAAATGTGCTATTTATTATGTATTTTGATGTGCTGAATTCAAATATGACAATTAAAACAACTGATTGGCTACTGTTTCTAAGATATTTAAGTTTTTACATTTTATGTCTATGTATATTGTGTAGATGATAGAGTTTTAATCATAAATTGTAAACCTAGGTCTTTTCATGTGTTTATGGTTGTTTACATGATAATATTTCACCTGTCCTGTTTATGTAACACTTTAAAAATCAGCAAAAGGGTTATATAAATAAAATTTATTATGAAACAAAAGGCAAAAAACTATTATGTACATAGTTTAATCCTATTCAGTGTCTACTCAGCACTTCTTGGCTTGTCTCTTGTATTCATTAAATGGAGCATCTCTTGTCACTGTCCAACAATAGTCTGCAAGCATTGATGGGCTCCATTTGCCTTGATAGCATTTCTCCATTGTTGCAATGTCCTGGTGAAATCGCTCACCGTGCTCGTCGCTCACTGCTCCGCAGTTCGGAGGAAAAAAATCTAGATGAGAGTGCAAAACATGTATCTTTAGTGACATGTTGCAACCAAGGCTTTTGTATACCTTGAGGAGGTTTTCCACCAACAACCTGTAGTTGTCTGCCTTGTTGTTTCCGAGAAAATTTATTGCCACTAACTGGAAGGCTTTCCATGCCGTCTTTTCCTTGCCACGCAGTCCATGGTCAAATGCATCATCTCGAAGAAGTTCACGAATCTGAGGACCAACAAAAAGACACCTTCCTTTATCTTAGCTTCGCTTAACCTTGGAAATTTTCCACGGAGGTACTTGAAAGCTGCTTGTGTTTTGTCAATGACCTTGACAAAGTTCTTCATCAGACCCAGCTTGATGTGTTAGGGTGGTAACAAAATCTTCCTTGATTCAACAAGTGGTGGATGCTGAACACTTTTCCTCCCAGGCTCCAATGACTGTCGGAGTGGCCAATCTTTCTTGATGTAGTGGGACTCTCTTGCACGTCTATCCCATTCGCAGAGAAAACAGCAGTACTTTGTGTATCCAGTCTACAGACCAAGCAAGAGAGCAACAACCTTCAAATCGCCACAAAGCTGTCACTCATGTTGGTCATAGTTTATGCACCTCAAAGGTTGTTTCATGTTGTCATAGGTTTCCTTCATATGGACTGCATGACCAACTGGAATTGATGGCAAAACATTGCCATTATGCAGTAAAACAGCTTTAAGTCTCGTCTTCGATGAATCAATGAACAGTCTCCACTCATCTGGATTGTGAAGGATGTTGAGGGTTGCCATCACACCATTGATGTTGTTGCAGGCTACAAGATCACCTTCCAAGAAGAAGAATGGGACAAGATCCTTTTGACGGTCACGGAACATGGAAACCCTAACATCACCTGCCAGGAGATTCCACTGCTGTAGTCTGGAGCCTAACAGCTCTGCCTTACTCTTGGGTAGTTCCAAATCCCTGACAAGGTCATTCAGTTCACCTTGTGTTATGAGGTGTGGTTCAGAGGAGGAGGATGGGAGAAAATGTGGGTCCTGTGACATTGATGGTTCAGGACCAGAAGTTTCATCCTCTTCCTCATCTGACTCAAGTGAGAATGATTCTGGTGCATCACGAACCGGCAGTCCTTCTCCGTGGGGTACTGGGCGTATAGCTGATGGAATGTTTGGATAATGCACAGTCCACTTTTTCTTCTTTGACACACCTTTCCCAACTGGAGGCACCATGCAGAAGTAACAATTGCTGGTATGATCTGTTGGCTCTCTCCAAATCATTGGCACTGCAAAAGGCATAGATTTCCTTTTCCTGTTCAACCACTGGCGAAGATTTGTTGCACAAGTGTTGCAGCATATGTGTGGGGCCCACCTCTTGTCCTGATCTCCAATTTTGCAGCCAAAAGAAAGGTAATAGGCTCTCTTAACCATAGTGGTTATACTGCGCTTTTGTGATGCAAAAGTCACTTCACCGCGAACATAGCAGAAGTTATCTGCACTGTTCATACAAGTACGAGGCATCTCTGCTCACTTTGGCTAAACAGAAATGTGTCCCTTTGCAAAATCAAACACTGACAAATAAGAGAGCACCACACTGTATGATTTCTAGAGCTGATATAGGGCAATTTGTTCAGCAGAGTGATGTAAGCTTCGTTATGATTGCATCATCCATGACTTCTAGGAATAACATGATGCAATTCATATCATGTATGACGCAATACCAGCTTCAGATTGCATCATTCATTGTTTTGCCTAAAAAGCAAGTACTGTCCAAACCCAGTCATAGATTTATTCATAGATCCAGTCAAAGATGTATTTTAGTCATTTCTGGTTTAAATTGAGATCCCTTCCCTTTATAACTCACTTATCCTCCGCCATTCCCAAGTCAAGGGTCGTATATACTGACCCAATAGCATATCTTGAAAACTAGAGCCAATCAACAATTTTAAGCATCATTTTCGTTCTCAGTGACCCAGAATTAGTAAAGTTTGACTACATTTATTTCAGAAGCATTTTGGCTGTAGAGCAGTGTAAGTGATTGTCACATAAACACCACCCTATACCAGAAACCTACTGACTGCTATACTTACCTACATGCCTCCAGCTTCCATCCAGAACATATCACATGATCCATTGTCTACAGCCAAGCCCTAAGATACAACTCAATTTGCTCCAATCCCTCAGACAGAGACAAACACCTACAAGATCTTTATCAAGTATTCTTAAAACTACAATACCCACCTGGAGAAGTTAGGAAACAGATTGACAAAGCGAGACGGATACCCAGAAGTCACTTACTACAGGACAGGCCCGATAAGGCATATAACAGAACAACATTGGCCATCATGTACAGCACCCAGCTAAAACCTCTCCAGCACATCATCAATGATCTACAACCTATCCTGGAAAATGATCCTTCACTCTCACAGACTTTGGGAGGCAGGCCAGTCCTCACTTACAGACAGCCCCCCAACCTGAAGCAAATACTCACCAGCAACTACACACCACACCACAGAAACACTAACCCAAGAACCGATCCCTGTAACAAACCCTGTTGCCTACTCTGTCCCTATGTCTACTCTAGCGACACCATCACAGGACCCAACCACATCAGCCACACCATCAGGGACTCATTCACCTGCACATCTACCAATGTGATATATGCCATCATGTGCCAGCAATGCCCCTCTGCCACGTACATTGGCCAAACCGGACAGTCTCTACGTAAAAGAATAAATGGACACAAATCAGACATCAGGAATGGTAAAAGCCAGTAGAACAATGTCCAGGGAGATAGACGTGAATAACAGATTTAAAAGTAGCCATTCTTCAACAAAAAAACTTCAGAAACAGACTTCAAAGAGAAACTGCAGAGTTACAATTCATTTGCAAGCTTATCATCATCAATTTGGGCTTGAATAGGGACTGCGAGAGGCTGGCTCACTACAAAATCAATTTTTCCTCTCTTGATATTGACACCTCCATCAATTATTGGGAGTGGACCACATCCACTCTGACTGAATTGGCCTTGTCAGCACTGGCTCTCCACTTGTAAAGTAACTCCCTTCTCTTCATGTGCCAGTATATTTATGCCTGTGTCTGTAATTTTCACTCCATGCATCTGAAGAAGTGGGTTTTTTTACCCACGAAACCTTATGCCCAAATAAATCTGTTAGTCTTTAAGGTGCCACTGGACTCCTTGTTATTTTTGTGGATACAGACTAACATGGCTACCCCTCTGATACTTATTATGGTTAGGATATTATCAGGTCATACATAGGGAAAGCCAATTGTACAAATATTATTAAAATTTGAGAAGGCCCACAGATCAGATAATTGCCATGCACGAGCATCAGATGCCCAGCCCAACAAGGAGAAACCATTAGACTTGAAAGATAATCCAAAAGGGGGTATAACAACTTTTTTTTTTTTTGCCCTGCATTTCTTCAGCTCTGAAGCTTGCAAGTATTTTATTGTTTAGAGTGAAATGGAGATGGGGCATTCTGACTACATAATGGAGATTATGACACTGAGCACACACTAACACAACCCAACAATTTTTGTCTACCTGCAAGCAAGTTTCCAGCCAAAATCAAAGCATCTTGATGTGCAGAAAGATCCAGTGGGAACCAGGCCGTTGAAAGAAGGGACAAAACCATTCCAGCCATTCCAATGGTACAGCTCTTCCGAGATTCCTCCGAAGGACTCAGCTGGGAAGCACTGAAAGTTTCATTAGGAAATTGTCATACATGTCTTCCTAGGCAAATTTTCAGTCTTATGGAAACTAAGAACAGTGTGGTACATGGTTTTAACATTATATTTCTTATTAATTTGAAACTATTAATCTATCTGTATGGCTGAACTACCTTTAGTATCTTGAATTAAGTACACACAAAAAGTTTCAGCAAAGATTAACATGGAAGCTGTTGTGCATCCAATGAAGAACTAGAGTGCTTTGCTACTGCAGTGATCATCACAGCTACTTAGGGAACCTACTACTAATTTGCATATTTCAATATTAAGGCATGATGTAAAACAAAACAATGGTTTGTTATAATGAACTATCAAATTAAAATGCTCGCAAATATATAATGTATGTTTGGATGCTCTGTTAAAGATGTTTAGAAATAGGCACATACTAAGAATAGCAATGGAAAAGGATGTGGATTTAAATGTTTCAAAAGTTAAGCTCAAACACAGCATAGAAACTGTTGGTCTTAGTTTTAGACTTATTGAGAAACACCAGTTAAAATTAGGGGGTAGCCAGGTGTCCAGTTTTCGACCGGAAAAATTTTTTGACCAGGCTGTTAAAAGTCTGGTTGGCGTGTAGTTGGCAGGCTCCCTACCAGACTCCGCACAGCTCCCAAGAAGTGGCGACATGTCCCTCTGGCTCCTAGGCAGAGGAACGGCTAGGGGGCCTCTATGTGCTGCCCCCACCCTGAGCGCTGGCTGCGCAGCTCCCATTGGTCAGGAAACGCGGCCAATGGGAGCTGCGGGGGAGGCTCCTGCAGCGCGCAGAGCTGCCCGGCCTCGCCTCCGTCTAAGAGTGGGAGGGAGGACATGCCACCGCTTCCCGGGAGCCGACTGATGTAAATGCTACCCAGAGCCCTCTCCCCTCACCCCCTAACACACCCCAATCCCCTGCCCAGCCGAAGCCCCCTCCCATACCCCAATACCCTGCCCCAATCCAGAGCCCCCTCCTGCACCCAAAACCCCTCAGCTCCAGTCCAAAGTCCCCTCCTGCACCTCAATCCTCTCATCCCTGGTCCCAACCTGGAGCACACACCCCAGCCAGAGCCCTCACCCCCTCCCACACCTCAACTCCCTGCCTGGAGCCCCCTCCCACCATCAATGCACACAACACGTTACCAAAATGAGTTTCTACTCCACAGAATTTACAATCTAAATTAATACAAGAACGAGAGGAAACAACCAATTGGAGGGCTTGGGAAAAGAGAAAGCCAAAAAAACAATAACATGACCATGCAATCAAGTAGGAGTACTGCATGCCTTTTGAGAATGGTTTTTATTTGAACTTGTTATTTGTACATTTTATATGCACAAATTGGCAAGCCACCCTGAAGGGAGTGGAGCAGAAATTTAATGAAAAGAGTGGAGGCATAGTGGACAGGTCATTTCAAATTTATGGACAGAATGAAAAACAACAGAGATAGGAATGGGAGGGAGTAATCAGACAAGCAGTATGGGCAGAGTAAAGAAAACATTGAGAGAGACTAAAAGAAGACAAAGCTGAGAGAAATACGAGGGGCTAAACAATGGAGGGCCTGGAAAATGAGAATAAGCAGCTTCATTTTGGACCTACATATGGGACTTTTAACAAGACTGAGTCCCATAAAGAGAGACTGATTTTGTGTTGACTCAGAAAAGGGCATGAATTATTTATTACATCATCAACCCCACTTTCTACAGTACTCTACTTTTTCTTTGTGATCTCCCAACACAGGGATTGATTTAAATCATGATTTTATTCACCTAGTGGAAAGCCTGAATTTAAATTATCAATTTTAATCAGCATTTCCATTTGTACTTCAGTTATTTTCTAAAGAAAGGTGCATTCTTGTTGGTTGATTCAAACATGTTGATTTCCAACTAAATAAAGCCCTGGCCCTAGATTTGGTAAATCTTTTTGCTACATAGGAAGATATACTATAACTATATATACACATTTATTGAAGCAATTATATAGCTTAATATTTTCAAATTCTTATTAGCTGTATATTTTTAGTATTCTAGAAAATGGTGAATGATATATTTCTTATTTACTAGATAATTAACGTTTGGCTCATTTGCGTCAAGCTGCATTAGGATGGTAACTAATTTAATAAGACACAAAACAGCATATAAATTTATTTTTATTAAACAAAGCAAATGTACACAAATGCTTTGGGTACATAAACTTCTCTTATAAATGTGTTTCACATTTATAACTAAACTATAACAAGTTTAGGCCTTAACATATTTTGTATTAAATTCAGATTTCATTTTAAAAAGAAAAAAATATAACAAACAAAATTAAAAAAATCCAATAAAATTTTTTTTTAAATTTTTCATAAAAAACTATAGATTTTTATCCATCCTTCCTGCCGGTCAAATATTGATCAGGTCTGAACCTATTTCACCTGTAAAATGAGAAGATTATAGCTCAAAAAGATAAGCTTTCAGCACACAGATGTCGCACACAGTATACTGAATAGATGGACTGCTAATTGCAATAGTATTGCAAAATTGAGCCTGATATAGAAAGATAGGGCAAGACGATGAACAAAAAAGATACACTTGTCTTTAAAGAGATTATACTTCACAACACAACTTCAGGCAACCAGAGAAGCAGCCAGATTTTGTAATTTTACCACAAGTAATGAAATTAAGGCACAGATTCCCCTTGCGATTCAGTCACCAGAAAGGGAGAAAAACCGCTGAAGTAGAAAACATGAGAAAGCATGTGAGAGACTAATTCTGTATATGTGGAAATAGGGAGAGAAACCAGCACCCAAGCAAACATATGAACTTAAAAGACTTGAACAGAAGCCTAATGTAAGAGAGGAGGGGCACCAACACCAGCAAAAGCAGTACAGTCGGCATGGGAAGTGCAGACAGATGATAGTTTATTACTGTATATTCGGTTATCTGAAAATAGTAGATGCAGCAGAAACACAAACACAAACACAAACACAAACACACACACACACACACACACGAATAAATAAGAACACTTGGAACAACAAGTTTTGACCAAAACAAAAAAATCCCACAAACCAAGCAGATGCACAGCCACACAACATGTGAAATCAGCTACAATATTTACACCTGTGCAGTAACTGATTTTAGTGGACATGCAGCAATACACACAGGATCAAACCCTAATATTAAAAAGGCTACAGTTACTTTAAGTAACAGATCTCTTTGGAAGACAGACAGTATCTTAGGGCTTTCGAAATCACTTTAACCATATAAGTGGAAGTATGCACTTCAACTAGTGCTTTCCATTTCTCAGACTTCCCGGTAAAAGCAACTGGAAAGCATCTGCCAGTCCCCTTTATACAAACAGTTATACACTACTTTCCATTGCCAAACACCTACAACACAGACATAAGGAATAGGTCACGTAAAAAATTCAGACTCCCAAAAAAGGCTGATTTACCACTCCAGAGTTTAGAACATTCCTTCAGAAGCTCCCTCTCTGCCACCACAATATTTTGTCCATTTCCATTTGACAAACAAACACTGATTTTTTTCTAACAGTTACAACCAATACCACAGAATTTGGACTGTATTATTTAAGATTGTGGAAAGTGCTGTTATTTGGTTCAATGCCTGCCTGTTATGAGCCTAATATGTTAAAACCTGTCTGTATGAAATATTTAAACAACTGCTAAGTGAGGCTTAACAGCAAATAATTAAAGCAGGGCTTCTGATACCTGAATGAGTGTCCTCTGTTTTTGTAAACATGAATTCTAGAAGCTTGTATACTGGATGAAGAAACATACCCACAGTGCCATCCTACAGTCCATGTGCAGACTGGAAACGTTGTGGAGAGAAGACACAAAGCTTCACAGCAGCCAAACTGAAAAATTAAGCAAGATGGTACAATGTTAACAGTATAGGGAGTAGGAGCACAATACATTGTATTTCCATCATTAACATTTCTTCATTACCTGCTATATGACACTTGGGGCACATGCATACAGCAAGAAAGTATTGAATTTATTTTTTTTATAGATAGAATAAAAAATTATTAAAATTATTTATGTTATTTATAGATTATAAAAATATTCACCGTAAGTGCTCTTGTAGTTGATGTTGTCAATGCCTGGGAAACGGCTGAGATAACCCTAGAAAGGTTGTTTTCCATAGTGACATCTGTTGGACTTTGCACCATGTTGTAACCCCTGTATGTTCTGAATCAAGCATAATTAACTAATTAAAACATGAGTATATAAAAGTCAAACAGTATCTTGTTAAAAATAGTTAAAATTAAACGTGAATGATGGTTGAGGAGATAAATTTCACAAAACGTCCACCAGATATTAAACAAGACGTAACAATGAAATGCAACACACAATCGTACTCACATTCCAAATCCCAATTAACTTTATCTTTGTAGAATTACATTTTAAGCTGCAAGCTCTTATGGTATTACTGCTGGAGCGACTAAAGCAGGTTTTTTTTAATTGCTCATCTCATCGCACTGCCAGTGCATAGCAACAGACTGATTTTCCAATACCTAACTAAGCTCTTTGTAAGTTATCACTCTTCTAGCATTAGCTCTTAGTTTCTGCTTAAACATATCTAACTGTTTCAGACCACAAAGGCCTGGTCTACACTACGAGTTTAGGTTGAATTTAGCAGCGTTAAATCGAATTAAGCCTGGATACATCCACACAACAAAGCCCTTTTTTTCGACTTAAAGGACCCTTTAAACCGGTTTCTTTACTCCACCTCCAACGAGGGGATTAGCGGTAAAATTGGCCTTTGCGGGTCAGATTTGGAGTAGTGTGGACGGAATTCGATGTTATTGGCCTCCGGGAGTTATCCCACGGTGCTTCATTGTGACCGCTCTGGACAGCACTCTCAACTCAGATGCACTGACCAGGTAGACAGGAAAAGGCCCGCGAATGTTTGAGTTTCTTTTCCTGTTTGCCCAGCGTGGAGAGCACAGGTGACCACGCAGAGCTCATCAGCACAGGTAACCATGATGGAGTCCCAGGATCCGTAGCAGTAAACGAAATAGCAAAATATTAGAAAAATTCTCAAAGGCCATGAAGGACAGAGGCCATAACAGGGACACACAGCAGTGCCGCTTGAAAATTAAGGAGCTAAGGCAAGCCTACCACAAAGCCAGAGAGGCAAACGGAAAGTCCGGGGCAGAGCCGCAAACATGCCGCTTCTACGTGGAGCTGCATGCCATGCTAGGGGGTGCAGCCACCACTACCCCAACCGTGTGCTATGACTCCAACAATGGAGAATCACGCAACAGGGAAGCGGTTTCGGGGTACGAGGAAGATGATGATGAAGACAATGAAGATAGCTCACAGCAAGGAAGCGGAGAAACCGGTTTCCCCAACAGCCAGGATATGTTTATCATCCTGGACCTGGAACCAGTAACCCCCGAACTCACCCAAAGCATGCTCCCAGACCCTGAGAGCACACAAGGGACCTCTGGTGAGTGTACCTTTGTAAATATTACACATGGTTTAAAAGCAAATGTGTTTAATGATTAATTTGCCCTGGCAATCGCGGCCAGTACAGCTACTGAAAAGTCTGCTAACGTGTATGGGGATGGAGTGGAAATCCAAAAGGTTTCTGGGGAGGGCTGCCTTATCCCGTCCGCCATGGTAGGACACTTTACCACGCCAGGCCAGTAGCATGTAGTCTGGAATCATTGCATAACAAAGTATAGCAGCGTATGGTCCCGGTGTTTGCTGGCATGCAGACAACATCCATTCTTTATCTCTCTTTGTTATCCTCAGGAGAGTGATATCATTCACGGTCACCTGGTTGAAATGGGGTGATTTTATTAAGGGGGCATTCAGAGGTGTCCGTTCCTGCTCGGCTGAATAGAAATGTTCCCTGTTGTTAGCCACGCGGTGGGGGGAGGGGTGAAGTGCTCATCCCAGAGAATTGGGGGGACGGGGGGTAGTTGGGCTTGTGCTGCATGTTAATCCGGAAACCGCAGCCCCTCCTTTTACATTGCAAACCCATTTTAAATGGCCAACCCAACGGATGGTTGGCATGAGAAATGAGGGCGCTACTGTTTGAAACCATTCCCCATGTTAAGAAGGTTAAAAAGGCCAAAAGACTGTGGCTTACCATGGCTGCCTGCAAGCCGAAATCTGTTGCTTGGCACTGTGTGAGTGATCTCTCACACCAAACCGGCAGGCCCTCAATATAACCTTGTAACGAAAGCACATGTGCTGTGTAATGTGAACAGCAAAATTTAACGTGAAAGAGTGTACCCATTGGTCTCTAAAATGTGTCTTTTTTAACCACCTCCCCCTTCTCCTCCACCAACTGCAAATGTTTCTCCTTCACAGAGGCTAGTGAAGATTAGAAAGAGAAAACGGAGGACTCGGGATGATATGTTCTCAGAGCTCCAGATGTCCTCCCATGCTGCCAAAGCACAGGAGAATGCGTGGAGGCAATCAATGTCAGAGTGCAAAAAAGCACAATATGAACGAGAGGAGGTGGCGGGCTGAATCGCGGGATGAACAGAGCAAGTGGCGGGCTGAAGAGGATAGGTGGCGTCAGCTTGCTGACAGAAGGCAAGAATCGATGCTCCGGCTGCTGGAGCATCAAACTGATATGCTCCAGCGTATGGCTGAGCTGCAGGAAAGGCAGCAGGAGCAGAGACCACCACTACAGCCCCTGTGTAACCAACAGCCCTCCTCCCCAAGTTCCATAGCCTCCTCACCCAGACGCCCAAGAACGCGGTGGGGGGGGCCTCCGGCCACTCAGTCACTCCCCCAGATGGTTGCTCAAGCATCAGAAGGCTGGCCTTCAATAAGTGTTAAAGTTTTAAACTGCAGTGTGTCCTTTTCCTTCCCTCCTCCCCCACCCCTCCTGGGGTACCTTGGCAGTTATCCCCCTAATTGTGTAATGAATTAATAAAGAATGCATGAATGTGAAGTAACAATGACTTTATTGCCCCTGCAAGGGGTGCTCGAAGGGGGGAGGGGAGGGTGGTTAGTTTACAGGGAAGTAGAGTGAACGGGGGGGGCGGGCGGAGGGTTCATCAAGGAGAAACAAACTGAAGTTTCACACCATGGCCTGGCCAGTCACAAAACTCGTTTTCAAAGCTTCTCTGATGCGCACCACGTCCTGCTGTGCTCTTCTAACCGCCCTGGTGTCTGGCTGCGCATAATCAGCGGCCTGGCGATTTGCCTCAACCTCCCACCCCGCCATAAATGTCTCCCCCTTACTCTCACAGATATTGTGGAGAGCACAGCAAGCAGCAATAACAATTGGAATATTGGCTTCGCTGAGGTCTATCCGAGTCAGTAAATTGCACCAGCGCGCTTTTAAACGTCCAAATGCACATTCCACCACCATTCGGCACTTGCTCAGCCAAAAGTCAAACAGATCCTGACTACTGTCCAGGCTGCCTGTGTACGGCTTCATGAGCCATGGGATTAAGGGGTAGGCTGGGTCCCCAAAGATAACGATAGGCATTTCAACATCCCCAACGGTTACTTTCTGGTCCAGGAAGAAAGTCCCTTCCTCCAGCTTTTGAAACAGACCAGAGTTCCTGAAGATGCGAGCATCATGTACCTTTCCCGGCCATCCCACGTTGATGTTGGTGAAACGTCCCTTGTGATCCACCAGGGCTTGCAGCAGCATTGAAAAGTACCCCTTGCAATTTATGTACTTGGTGGCTTGGTGCTCCGGTGCCAAGATAGGGATATGGGTTCCGTCTATGGCCCCACCACAGTTTGGGAATCCCATTGCAGCAAAGCCATCCACTATGACCTGCACGTTTCCCAGAGTCACTACCCTTGATATCACCAGGTCTTTGATTGCGTTGGCTACTTGGATTACAGCAGCCCCACAATAGATTTGCCCACTCCAAATAGATTCCCAACTGACCGGTAGCTGTCTGGCGTCGCAAGCTTCCACAGGGCTATCGCCACTCGCTTCTCAACTGTGAGGGCTGCTCTCATCCTGGTATTCTGGCGCTTCAGGGCAGGGGAAAGCAAGTCACAAAGTTCCATGAAAGTGCCCTTACGCATGCGAAAGTTTCGCAGCCACTGGGAATCGTCCCACACCTGCAACACAATGCGGTCCCACCAGTCTGTGCTTGTTTCCCGGGCCCAGAATTGGCGTTCCACGGCATGAACCTGCCCCAGTAACACCATGATTTGCACACTGCTGGGGCCTGTACTTTGTGAGAGGTCTATGTCCATGTCAATTTCCTCATCACTCTCGTCGCCGCGCTGCAATCGCCTTCTCGCCTGGTTTTGCTTTGGCATGTTCTGGCTCTGCATATACTCCAGCACAATGCACGTGGTGTTCATAGTGCTCATAATTGCCATGGTGATCTGAGCGGGCTCCATGATCCAGTGCTATGGCGTCTGGGCTGAAAAAAGGCACGAAACTATTGTCTGACGGAGGGAGGAGCAAGTGACGACATGGCTTACAGGTACAGGGAATTAAATCAACAAAGGTGGCTGTTGCATGAGGGAGAAACACAAACAACTGTCACACAGAATGGCCCCCCCAAAGATTGAACTCAAAACTCTGGGTTTAGCAGGCTGTTGATTTCACAGAGGGAGGGGGAAGCAAATGAATACAGAACAAAACTGGTCCATCTATTTTTTACATCTTAAGCTGGCAGCAGACGGTGCAGCATGACTGATAGCCATCGGCATCTTCTGGGTGCTTGGCAGAAGATGCTGTATTACAACTGCTAGCCATCATTGTCAAGACGGTTCAATAGGAGTTCTGGCAGGACTGAGTCTCCAGGAGACAAAACATGTCTGTCCAGGTGCCTCTGACCGAACTCACTGAGGAATATGACGACGATGGATACCAGTCGTAATACACCATCTACTGCCAAAAGGCAAGGAGCTGCTGCTGTATAGCAATGCAGCCCCACATCTGCCAGCACCCAGACAGCCGATGATGGCTACCAGTCATACTGCACCGTCTACTGCCAAAAGGCAATTAGCTGCTGCTGTGTAGCAATGCAGTCCCACGTCTGCCGGCACCCAGATGACATATGGTGATGGTGAGCTGAGTTGAGCTGAGCGGGCTCCATGCTTGCCATGGTATGTTGTCTGCACAGGTAACCCAGGTAAAGAGGCACGAATCGATTGTCTGCCGTTGCTCTGACGGAGAGGGAGGGGCCTGACGACACGTACCCAGAACCCCCCGCGACACTGTTTTTGCATCATCAGGCATTGGGATCTCAACCCAGAATTCCAATGGGCAGCGGAGACTGCGGGATAGCTACCCACAGTGCAACGCTCCGAAAGTCGACGCTAGCCTCGGTACTGTGGACGCGGTCCGCCAACTTAATGCACTTAGAGCATTTTATGTGGGGACAAGCACAATCGACTGTATAAAATAGATTTCTATAAAACCGGCTTCTATAAATTCGACCTAATTTCGTAGTGTAGACATACCCAAAGTAATGACATTGCTTCCTTGTAGTATTAAATGAAAAGGCTATTAAAGCTTTGCAGTCTGTATTTTGTACTATTTCTTAATTTGTTTTAGCTTTATTGTTTCTGTAGCACTGTGAGCACATGACATTTTACAAATAAGATAATCAAGTCCCTGCCCCGAAGAGCTTACAACCTAAGGCCTGAATTCTGCAACTTGATCCACGCAGCAGGCCCTTATAACTATATGGCTCAGCCTGTCTCCAGACTCAAGAGAAACTGGAAAGGTGTATTATTAAGAACATAGTTGACAGTAAGGGAGAGTGATGGGAGACACACTATCAAATTAAAAATTAAAAACCTTAAATAGAGTAATTCACTTCTAAGTCATTCTGATTCTCATGTTTTATAAAGGGAGAGTTTGGGGTTCTAATAAAATATTTTAACTAATATTGAATCATGTAATGAAGGCTGTTTCTTCCATCCTTGGAAATGTACAAAATGGATTTACATTTTTACACCGGTAGGTATTTTAAAGTGTATGTAAGACGATAAAAATGACCATGTAAAATACAGCACCTTAAGTGAAAGACAATGTGAACGCAGACATGTCAAGTAAGAGCCGTTTCCTACTTCACCAACAAATGTTTAGTTGACCTATTGATTTTTGAATGCTCATACTGGATTTCTTTCTGCCTAGCTGACATCTTACTGATGGCCTATGTTCCAACTCCAGAATATTTATTGCTGGTAGTGATGACAGAGGCAGAATTTCCAGACTGATTTCCTGATCTAGGCATCAAGAATATGGAAAGAAACAGTTACTTACCTTGCTGTAACTGTTGTTCTTCAAGATGTGCTGCACATGTCCATTTCACCGCAGGTGTGTGTTCTCCTCATGCACAGTTGTCAGAGATTTTTTTCCCCCCTCAGCAGTACTCATCACGGTGACTTGAGCACCCAATGCCACCATTCATCACTGTGCGGTGGTCTAAGAGGGGGAGCCGCCCCCAACCCTCTCAGTTCCATTGTGACTCCAACTCAGAAGCGAAGGTGGGCAGGTTGTGGAATGGACATGAGCAACATCTCGAAGAACAACAGTATGCAAAGGTAGGTAACCATTTCTTCTTCTTTGAGTGATTCCACATCAGAATTCCACTGTAGGTGACTCACAAGCAAACGGCGGAGGAGATGGATTCGGAGTCTATCTAAAAAATGACTACAGGACCACCCATCCAAAACTGGCATAATCTCTGGACTACAGACGATGGTGTAAATGATAGAGGAAACTAGATTGCCCTTAACCCTAAGATTTTTCCCCACTCTGTGGGAAGGAAGGTTGAGCAGGCAGACTTACTACTCTTAACTCCCTCACATTTATGCGAGTTTCTAGGTCTTGAGATGACCCAATGTGAGCTCCCCAACCTAAAGATGATGTGTCCATGACTAGAGTGAGTACTGGTAGTGTGAGAAGGAAGGGAATGCCCATGAACACTTTTAGAGGATCTATCCACCAGTCTAGAGACAACAGGACTAGCTCTGGCACTCGTACCACTTGTCCAAATGGTGACAACTCGGGGCATATACTTATGTTAGCCATGCTAGTAGCTTCCTGAACTGCAGTCTGGCATGTTGTACTACATAAGTACATGCTTCCATGTAACCCAACAGCCTGAGACACTTGAGTGCTGTTGTGAGCGGACAAGCTTTCATTTGAAATACTAGGTTTCAAATGGTTTCAAACTTGTTTTGTGGTAGAAAAGCTCTGGCCCTGTAGAGATGAGGACTGTTCCAATGAATTCTATTGTCTATACAGGTTTCAATATTGATTTTTCTTGATTCACTAGGAGCCCCAGAGCATTAAATACGGATAAAGGGGTGGATATCCTGGACACAACCAGGTACGGGGAAGACAGATACGTAATTTTCAAAGAAGATTTGCTACCACCACCAAGCAATTTGTGAATACCCTACGAGCAGCTGCCAGGCTGAAGGGAAGCATTGTGAACTGATAGTGTCAACTATTCACCACGAACCTGAGAAACTTTTGATGGTTGGGACCAGTGTTGCCAACTCCGTATAGAATGAAGTCATCAGACAAACCCTGAAAAGTCGCAAAATGTAGCTGTTTAAGCACTCAAAAGGAGTCTGAAGTGTCACTAAACAAATTTCCAGAGAATTATATATATGTGTATGCACCCAGGTGAGTAGAGTCACAAAATCATTCACAAGCAGCTCAATAATGTTAATAAAATTCATTCCATGCCCTTCTTACTATGTTCTTTTGCACACTAAGTCAATGTCATTACATCTCAACTGAGCATGTCCTCGGAAGGAATCACATTCCAGGGCTTCTTGGGCTGTGATCACCATAATAAGCAGGCGAGGAAAAGAAATTTGTGGAAGCTAGTAAGATACTTCGCTAAAGCCAGGGGCACTTTGGAGAGAGCAGCACATTAGCCAGGGTTTCTTTTTGCCCAAATGTGTTCTCTCGATGCTCCGTCATAGGTGAGGCACCCTATGGTGAAGGGAAAGATGGCTAACGAAGTGGGCAGGTGGGGGAGGGAAGTTAGCCGGCGAGGAGAGCTGCATGAATAAAGGGTGGGGTGGGATGAGGCAGGGCCATGTGCCCAATGGGGACGGGGCACCGTGCCGCCAGGGATGAAGCCCTAACTACAGGATCAAAGGTGGAGCTAGCTTGATTTCAAGCTCCCTTTTACTCCTTCCCCAGGCGTGGCCTGGGGTTAGCTGCCCAGCTGTTTTCAGAAATCAAACCCTGGAAGCTGGGGGATTGGGAAAAGGTCCAGCTAGCTGATTTTTGGTTTTAAATCTACTTTCTTGGCTCCTTGCAGCACCGAGCTCAGGTCAGGCCGGTCTTCCCCCGGCTCTGGCTCTCCCTTACACTAACCTGTTGGCTCAAATCCAGGCTGTCTCGGCTACAATTATCCAGCCCCAGCTGTACTGGGCTACAGTGTACAAGCGGAGCTCGGCACTCCTTGTCCCAGTCTCCTGGTCCCAGGGAAGTGACCTAGGGTAATCGTGTGAAGTTTTACTTTCTTCAGGAATTTGTTCAACTCTCTTAGATCTAATATGGGCCTGAGACCTCCTTTTGTCTTGGGGATCAAGTAACAGGAATAGAAGCCTTTTCTCCTGAGGTCCAACAATACTTCCTCTCTGGTCCCTATCTGGAGAAGAGATTGGACCTCCTGCTGAGGGGCAGTCTTATGAGAGTGGTTCGTGAAGAGAGAGACTGGGAAGGTTTGAAGTACATTGTATGGCACACACCTGTTCCACTGTGCTTAAGACCCTCTGCTCTGATGTTGTGTGGGCCTAGGCACTTAGGAATCAGGACAAAAAACTGGTAAACAAAAAAGGTAGAACAGACCGAAGTGAGGAGATATACAGTCCTCAACAACCCCATCAAAACGTCTGCCTATAAAAGGTAGCTGGATGCGATGAGCTCACTGACACTGAAGAGGAGGGCGCCTTTTATAGCTCCTTCCCTTTTTCCTAGTCATATGTTGGGGACACCAAAGCTATGGTGTCGAAAGAGTTGTTGATGAAAATGCTTTCTTTTAGTCACTGGAGTGGTTTATTCCAAGGGACTTAATTGTTGCTATAGAATCTTAAAGACTTTGAAGCCTGTCATTTCTCTCAGAGAACAGGGTCAGGCCTTCAAACAGACGGTCCTGTATGGTCTGCTGTACTTCTGTGGGTAATCCAGAGGACTGTAACCATGACCACCTTCTCCTGGCACGGCCCAATCTTCACTATCCGGACTGTCCTGGAGGGCAGTCTTAGCAACTAGTTAACCCTTCTCCTCCATCACTGAGAACTCTTGCTTGAAATCCTCTGGTAATTTGTCCTTGAATTTAGCAATGTTCTACCAGAGTATGTAATCTTATCGACTCAGAAGTGCCTGCTGGTTTGCAATCCCAAGCTGCAAGCCCCCTGAGGAATAAAGTTTATGACCAAAAGAATCTAATATTTTTTGAGCATTTGCTCTTAGCTGTGGAGGCTTGGTAACCCTGCCTTTCCCACTCATTAGCAGCTCCTACAACGGAAAAAATGTGTATACCCTTTAGAGGGGTACAAAATACCTCCGGTCAGCTCGTTTCACTGTAAGAGCCAGGGAAGAGGGTGTCTACCACAGAGTCTTAACCATCTCCATGACTGCTTCATTGACTGGCAGATCAACCTTAGAAAGGGTGGCAGATACTAGAATGTCCACCAACTTGTGAGAATTCTTCAGTGCCAAGAACTGAAAACCACCTGTTTCAGTGGGTCCTGTGGTCTTCGGAGGAGATAAGTCTCCCACTGTATCAACTGCTTCATCTGGTGACAAAGACAAAGATGCAGCCAGCATCTGAGGTGGTGGTAACTCCATAATCTGTGGTGGAGAAGCTACCCAAGAAGGCTGGTTGGTCAGGACCAATCAGAATACTAGACACCGGAGAGAGATGCTCTTGGGGCCCAGTACCCATTTCAATATCAGATATTGGGGAACAATGTTCCCAGTGTCATCACGTCTGATGCACTCCCCACAATTGACGAGATGGTTGAGATGAGGTCCTGACTGGAAGAGGGATGCCCCATGGAGCCCAGAGTGGCTACTGGTATGGACCCGGGACCCATCCTTTTCCAGGCCATTGCCCCTTAGAAAAAGGCCAATGTTTGGGTTGCTGCATTGTTCATGGCCATGACAATCTTGAAGGAATGTAAGTGCACTGTGTCCCAGCACTTCTGAGTCTGAGTAGTCAGAAGCTTCGCATAATGGAGATGTTGATGCTGACTCTACCAGAAAGAGGTAACCTGAACCTGGGGATGGTGATACCAAAGGAAGAAAGGGAGGCTTCCCTTTTGATAAAACTGGTTTGAGAAGAGGACTAGATAGTGGTACTGGGGAGTTCTCGATGCGGTTAGGGTTGAGCTGTGGGTGCAGGAAGCAGTTGGATGGTTTCCAATGCTGATGAAACCCACACCAAGAGACTGTATATGCCTCTGGGGCAGATGGGAACAGCATCGACTGTTGGCTCCTCAAATGCTTCTTAGGGGACAGCCTCAATGGACCTGGCACAGGCCCAGAGGCATCAAACCCCTCTTAATAGGCAAGGCTCCTGGGGCAGCTCTCTCTGCTACATGCTGACTAGAGTCCTTGCCCCCATCTCATCTCAACACCAATGTGGAAGAACAAGATACTGAACCCGAGGAAGGTCTGGGTCTCTTCTTCAGTACCAAGGATCAGGACCATGGAGCTGAAGATACACATGATGGAGCACTGTGTACCGATGGTGAAGTATTTGGGGCGCTCTCCCCACGCAATGTCTCAGCTGGAGGGTCATAAGCTTGCTTCCATAAGCAAGCACTTATGTCTCACTGCTCTATCCTTACAGCGTGGTTTGAAGCCTTTGCAGATGTGACACTTGTCACTAACTTGTGCCTCACCCAAACACTTCAGGCAGGTCAGATGAGGATCACTGACAAGCATGGGCTTTGAGCATGTCCCACAGGACTTGAACCCTGGGGAGCCCAGTACTGAGAAAAGAAATGATCCCAAAGGACACAAAAAACAGAAACCTAACACTAATTCACTTGAGAAACTAACAATAATTAACCACTATTTACGAGGAATGAGAAATGCAAATGAATAAACAAGTCTGAGATCACTCTGACAACCATCACTGGGAGTACGTGGAGAGGGGAATCGGGGACAACCCCGCTCTCTAATACCAGCACACAGTGGCTTTTGGCAGCAGTGGGCACTCAAGCCATGCGGACAGATACCGCTGAGGGGGGAAAAAAAAATCTGATATCTTTGCATGAGGCGCACACATCTACAGTGGAATTGCCATGGGAAATCACATGAAGAACCACTCACAATTTCCTTTTATAGACCCTTTTAAGAATATTACCATGTTTTAATCAGTCTAATATAATCCTGTAAAAACAAAAAAAATGCTCTTTCATAAAGCACATTTTGCACTTCATTATATGAGGTTACATCTTTCATCACTGAAATTGAATGTTGGAGGAAATAATATAAGCATAGAATTAAAATAACTATCACTTAAAGTTTAAACAGAAGAAAGAACTAATGCAGCAAAACACCCTACAACATTAACACAACACACAAGTTTTAAGGAGGAAAAACCTTTTCCTCCAGAATAGAATATATTTGACTTATTTTGTACTATTCCATTACATATAAGAGGTTTGGTTTTAAATGTAACAAGGAAAAGAGGTGCAACTGAAAACACAAATTATTTTAATAATACTGACCAAAAAAAAGGGACTGACTTGGTAGATATGAACAGATCATATAAAAAAAATAAAAAGACAGAAATTCATGGTAACTTACCAAATGAGATCAGTGACTATATAATTCAGTGTTTTGTCAGAGACTGACCAGAGACTGATGCTTCAGAAAAGTTCCCGGAAAACCTACTGTGGCAATTATGGAATTATCATCCTCCCAAAACAGAAAGTTTCTTCCTAATCTCATCAGTTGATGGTTGAATTATGTCTTGAAGCATGACGTTTATATCCCTCTTTAAAAATGTATGCTAATTTACTTATGGGTGGTTTCATTAATATAAAATGCCACTATAATGGAGAAATGAGTTTCACAGACTAGTTGAATTTTGTGTTAAAATGTATTCCCTTTTATCAGTTTTAAATTTATTACCTTTCACTTTGAGTGTCCAATGGCAGTAAGGTTAAATGGAAGACAGATGTGACATTGGGTGCTCCTGATTATCTTATGGCATTCCTTATTTTAATACCTCTGCCACACTGCCTCTTATTTGTCTCTTTTGAGAGCTAAACATTCCCAGCCTTTTCACTCTCTTCATATCTAAGTTTATTCATTGTTCTAACCATTTTCATCATCCATCTCTGGATCCCTTCTATCATCCCCATGTTTTTTGAGATAGGGTGACCTGTACATTTGGGCCACAAAAACAGATTTTTCATGAAATAATATGAGTAGAATTAAGAATTATTTTTAATGTTAATGTAAAACAATTTACATAACAATTTCCTTGTAGTGTTAGCATTCCAGGCACAACAGCATTATGCTTGTGGATGAAAACTAAAGGTTCAATTGACTAAATAGACTGGTCTAATTTCACAGCCTAAGCTAAATGAAGTGCAAAATGTAAATAGCACAAATGACTGAAGGGTAATTAGATTTATAGTATTAACTTTTAATAATTCTAATGGATTAGAAGCCAAGGCAAGATTTTTTTTTAAATCATCACTGCAGTGGATAAAAGCTTTTAAGTTTTGATGCTAATTTTAGGCTCCCATATATAAAAGGCTTAATTTTCAAAGTGCTGAGGATTCGCAGCTCTGATTGACTCTAAAGGGTCTGCACCTTTGAAAAAAATCAAGCCTAAAACCTCAACCCTGAAAAGATGTTGAAGTAAATGAAGATACTCACAGTACATAAAATTAAGCATGCACTTAAGTCTTTGTGGTAACAACAGCGCACTTAACCGAATTTAGGCACTTAACCGTGGCCAGTGTTTCTTTAACTAGAGCAAGGCAAATGCAATACTGCAAATACTGTACCTGGTGATAGTGCTCACTGCAAAGTGAGATGGAGGCTGAGTCTCATGCATTAGGAGTTTCAAGTAGACACTGCTTTGGTCTCTTGCCACAGCCACTACTGGATCAGCCTGTCCTTGGTCACAATTATAAAACAGCTTTGGTACAAGCCTTAAATAAAGCAGAAAACGTAAAATAGTACGCAAACCCCTTTTTTAAAAGATAGATATCACAAAAACTGATCTAATGTACAATTTAGGGAGAAGTGTCGGTAAATCTGTGCTGATTTTTAAAATTAAAAGTGTTACTCTAAACTCAAACTCACACTTTCTCCTCAAACATTTAACTCAAAGGAACCATTTACATCCTTACTGGAGACTTTAAGACCACCCACTTTTCCAATTTTACCTTTACTCTCACCGTCCTCTATTGTGGCCACTAGCGTTCCAGTAAGGAATACAATAGATTCACTCTGGAAACAACGTAATTTAAAAATATCTGCAACAGTGATTGGTGCTGAGTAACAAACAACAATTTTCTTCCCCTGCTTCTTTCCCTCTCTAAGATTGATGCCGCTTACAGAGTGAGGACACATGTCGAGATCTTTAGCTTCTGACTCCAAATAATTCATAGAGCGACACATGCACACACTCTGGTGAGTCAACTGACTAATTTTACAATGCTAGAAAAGTTGTAGTGCACTGAAAACTAAACATTGAGCCAGATTTCGTGTGTAAATTATAATGTGATGTTACAATTCATTTTTGTTAACATAGACGGAATTTAATAGCCCTAGAAAATATAGTTTAGTGACAGGATAACCCATTGACCAATACTTCCAGATTGTTCACCCTAGATTTTGAGGATCAATCTTTTGCAGGCTTGTATAAAACCACTTCGACTTCGGACAACAATTCTTTCCCAATCCCTGCCCTCTCCATTGTCACTTAATATTCTGGCAACTTTCCCATTCAAGACAAAGGCAGAAGAACAGTCTTTTGTGACACTAACTTATGTGCCACACCACTGAATCAGATGTGGACATGGGAGATACTGAAGAGTGGCACCCCAGGGATTCAAGTATCAGGGGGTAGCCATATTAGTCCGTATCTACAAAAACAACAAGGAGTCTGGTGGCACCTTAAAGACTAACAGATTTATTTGGGTATAAGCTTTTGTGGGTAAAAACCTCACTTCTTCAGATGCACAGAATGAAAGTTACAGATGCAGGCATTATATACTGACACATGGAGAGAAGGGAGTTACTTCGCAAGTGGAGAACCAGTGTTGTGTTACTCTTTCATTCCCAAATGCCATTCTTGAATATGGTAGCCATATATGATCTGCTACAGGATTGGCTGCTATGATCCCTTACACAAGACTGAAAAATAAGTACAGTTCCTGAACTCTAGTCCAAGCTTAACCACCAACTCCCTCCATGTCACTGAATAAATCACAACCTCCTGGAGTCAGTTTCCTCATCTGTGTACTGAAGATAATACACCTTAGATTCTGGGGGAATTCTGCATCACTGTGCAATGCAGAATTTGTGCAGAATTAATGTTCTGCGCAAAATTTCCTGTTTTCCCCCCTCACAGAAATGGGCTGCTGGCTGCCGCTGAACCAGCAGAGCCCAGCTTCCCAGCTCCAAATAGAAGACACTGCAGCAGGGAGGGGGAGGGAGCTGGAGGGTCCGGCAGTTGCAGTTCCCAGCATGCCCTGAAGGAAGGAAGCGACGTGCAGGAAACGCCATACAAGTCTGGGACCCAGGATCAGGCTGTTTCTCCCTCTGGATCCCCGGGCTCTGGGGGAGGATGGGGTGCAAGTGTCTGGGCTGGGGAGGCACCCCAAGGCTGGGCTCGGGGTGGAAGAGGGGGTGTGGGAGTCTGGCCCCAAAGCTGGGCTCTGGAGGGGATGGGACAGAGAGACAGGAACTGGGTTGTCATAGCAGTTTCTTTAACACTACTCCCGGGGGAATTTTTTTGGGTCTGTAACAATACAGACATACCTATTGACAGGTATTTTCAAATAAATTACCAAAATAATTGAAACTGGTGCGATTATATAGTGTTATTTTGACAAATAAAATGTGCAGAATTTTTTGGCACAGAATTAACACCTCAGGAGTAATACCTCAAAGGGGTATTGTGAAGATTAAATGTTTATGCAATGCTTTGAAAAATGGAAATCACTGTGTGATATTTCAAAACAATAGGTGATTCAGAACTAATGTATTCCTTCCATCACAAGTAGAGTGTGTGTGTGTGTAGCTATAGATGTACATAAAAACAAGGATTAAAATGTAGAGTGTTAAATAAGTGCTAATATTATTTAGTTGCAGGTACAGGAAGTATTAGGCTAGCATATTATTAAAATCCTTTGTTTTAGCTTATACCTCATCAAAGAAGCTGCAGCTATGTGTCTCACTCTGGGGTCTTCATCACCAAGAAGGTAGATTACAACATTGTTGAGTACTCTGTCCTGAAGTTTTAATAGCTATGGGAATAGATTAGTATAAGCAAAGATGAAACATCATAGCACGTTTTCATTGCTCTGACCAACTTCACAGCTTATTAAAGATGTATTTTGTAGGGTCAACATGTAAAAGTATGATTCCTTTGTAGACAGAAGTACCTAATGTAACAGTTTTACTTCTACATTGCTGAACAAACTGTTTATTTACATATGGAAATAATCTAAACATTATAACTTTTTAAAATCATACTCTAAAGTTCTCTATTTAAGTAGAAAAGCAACTTTACACCCAGTACTAAGAATTAGGCAATGATTCAGCAAAGCACATGTGTAAATCCTATTGGCTTCTGTAGGTCTTAAGCACCTGATTAAAATTAATCATATACTTAAAGTGTTTTACTGGATCAGTGCCTTAAACGCCAATCATACTGCTTTGATAGAATATGCAAAAGATAGGCTTCTTACCTAAGTTCCCTGTGAACTCCGCGGCTGCATGGCCATTCAGCAGCCTATTTAGCACCGCACAGACACGCAGGGAACAAGCCTGGGGACCTGCCACAGCTAGGGGAGGGGCACCCCTACCCTGGCCCAAATGTGCCCCAGCCCCCCTGCCCCAGCCCCAATTCTGCCATGGCCAGGGGAGAGGTGCCTATCCTGCAGCCCAGCCCTGGAGCTGCCGTAGCAGTGAGAGGCACCTCTCCCGCCAAGCCCAAGTGCTGCTGCGAGGAGAGAGAGCTGGAGGGAATCCTCTCTCCCCACCACAGCCCTCCTGCACCCCAAACCCCTCATCCCCAGCCCACCCCAGAGCCCACAGCCCCAGCTGAAGCCCTCACCCCCTGCACCCAACCCTCTGAGCTCCTCATCCTCAGCCCCACCCCAGAGGCCACACCTCAGCCCTGAGCCCCTCATCCCTGGCCCCACCCCCAGCACCCAACCTTCCGCCCCAGCCCTAAGCCCCGCATCCCCAGCCCCACGCCAGAGCCCGCATCCCAACCCTCTGCCCCAACCCTGAGCCCCCTCCCACACTCCGAACCCTTCCACACCACCCCCACCACATTAATTTTTTTATGTGCACCAATATGAAGGTGATGTGTCACACATCACCTCCATATTGGTGCACATAAAATTCATTCCGCACACAGGTGGGAAAAATTAGAGGGAACAATGCTTCTTACCCCAGTATAATGATGAACACCTCTGTGCAAATTGTCTGCTTTTCCTTCCAAAAAGCTAACTAACCTTAATAGATAAAATGGATAAAGACAAACCACGTTACTAACCATCATTAAAGTCACAAGAATTTTTCTTAAGTATTAGACAGTGTAATTAATTTTTAAAAGAATTAAAATTTACTTTTATTAATTATTTAGGCAAAAAGGTCAGAATTAGCACATTTTTGTTAATCTGTTTCAAAAGACAATATATTGAAACAACATTCTAAAGCTTCCAACATGCTCAACTAGGTTCTGGTTGGGGCAATTTTGTATTAATTTATTTTTTAAAATAAGACTTCTATCTCAAAAAGCCTTTGGAGAGTAAGGGAATGTAAAAGCAAGGGCATAAGTGCAGTATTATTTACCCAAACAGTTTTTTGGAATAAGCGAGAAGTGGAAAATAGCTGACAAAAACTAACAGAAGGAAGGAGCTTAAAAATTGTGGTGCATCTAGGACTCCAATAGATTTCACAGGAGTCCCCAGTTATTTTGAACACTGGGCTATATCTATCTGTTTACAGTTTCTTAGATGACAGATTCAAGCAGATTAAAAGAACACACAGAAGTTGCTAATGTGCCCAATCCTGTAAACACTGGTGTTAATGGCAGCTTTCTAGTCAGTCTTGAGGATTTGTTTTATAAGAGGTTCATTAATTTTTCAAACTATTCAAACTTAAATTCACAAGCTAGGTTTCCCATACAAGGTACTGTATGCACAGCTAGAACACAACTTAATGAAATATGCACACTTACCGGAAATCTATCTCAGCAAGAGTTTCCAGAAGCTCTGTCCTTACTAGCCAATAAGAACTATTCTTCAGAGTAAGGAGGTCGATGATTAACTGTAAACCTAGTTCACTATAACTGCTACTGCACAAGCTCATGATGCAATGCTAAAAAGGTAGAGAGACAAGTTTTTAATTATTATGCTACCTTTTATTGATTTACAGAGCGTCTCTTCTTGCACCAACTCCATGCTTACACATATAAAAACCTAAAACCAACCTATTGCAGGGGCCAAAGCAGAGAAACTCTAGAGCACCTCTACAGGGGCTCGGCACTGAGCTTAGGGAGCTGCTAGGAAAGTCTGAAGGCTCCAAACTCTGGCAAGAGACCTCAAGACTCAGCAAGACAGCACCTGAGGGGCCACGAGCTATAGGGCTTGAGGGATGCTTGAAGGATACCTCTAACTACTCAAAAACCTCTTCCCTAGTGAAGTGACTCCTACCGGGGGGAAAGAAGCAATATTAAATTTAAATGTCAAAGCAAAAGACTGAGTCATACCTCCTTGGTTTTATCCCCAATTCTGTGCTGGCTCACTATGTGTTCTTGGGCAAGTCATGTAACCTTTCTGGATTCTTCTACCTCTATGCCTCATTTTACCTTTCTACAAAAGTAATATACTTCTCTCTGAGAATGAATAGCTGTAAAGTGCTTTGAATTACTTATGCTGAAGGGGACTAAGTGTTATAATCGTAGAATATGCTTAATTGAGGACTACCCAAATTTAAGTGTCCAAAGTCACATCCAGCCACCCCTACACCTCCCTAAATTTTCCAAAATTTTAAAAGACTCTACACCACACTTTGAGCAACAATTGCCTAAATTTAAAATGGGGAATGCCACTAAAAAATGGAATGAATTTTAAGTGCAACCACCTCATACGTACACACATACAATCATCATGGATTACAGGGTAAAGAGCCCAGCTTCCATAAAATGTGAACTTTTTCACACATTTAAATGACTACATTTCATTGACCGGAGCTCCTCCAATTCCATTCCAAACCCTCTTCAATTCGGCTTCTTGTGTTCTAATTAAACTGCTCTCGCCAAAGTCTAATGACCTCTGCTTAGCCAAAGCTCCAAATCAGTATTCCAACCTCATCTTCCTTGACCTGTCAGCCACCTTCAACACAGGGAACCATATTCCTAATCTTGTCTCCCTTGGCTTCTGCCCTCTCCTGATTCTCCTACCTCTCAAATCATTCCATAAGTGCCCTACTCAACTTTCTGTGAGGGTTCCACAGACTCTTTGGTCTCCTCCTCTTCTCCCTCCCCATCTTATCTCTAGGTAATGAGACCCACAAACACAAATTCAACTACCATCTCTATGCTGACAACTTAGAAATCTACCACTACTCCAGACCTGTCTCCTTCTGTCTAACCTAAAAATTTCTGCACGTCTCTGATGTTTCTTCATGGGTGTGTAGCCATCAACTCAAGCTCAACATGGTTTAAACAGAGCTCTTAATCTTTCCCCACAAGCTTGGGCATTCTCTCTCTCTCACTAGGTCCCCACATCCAGGGTATGTATAAATCTTGCAGAATCTTCTACATAACATCTTTAAGATGGGACCTGTCCTATCCAACACAGCTAAAACTCTGCTCTCATCTCAATTACTGCAATTTCACTGGCCCTGACAAATGCAATCTTGTATCAAATATAAGTTGTTTGTCTTCCAAGGCTCTCCACAATCTTTCTTTGACTACCAAAATGTTAACTCCCACCTATTATCAACCAACCAACATCAGCCTCCACTGCCCACTTACTAAAAACTTTTCTCATGCTAGGGAGCAGCTCCCAGTGAACCCCTACAAAGTGCTCTCGTTATCCTCCGAATTCTCCTTGACTATGATGTTTATAAAAAAAATTGGAGAATGGTTAGGCCACTAGGTGCATTAATAACTACTGCCCATCATGCTAATCAAAATTATCTAATTTCCTTGAATTCTTCCATCAGTCGGTATTTGTCTCCTCTCATACTTTGACTGTATGCTCTTTGGGGCTGGGACCATCTTTTTATTCTGTGATTTTTCAGCACCTAGCACAATAGAGCCCTAGTCCATGACAAGGGCTCTATGGTAATATAAGCAAAAAACAATAGAAATTTTGCTTACCCTCACAGCTGCGCAAGCCAGTTTGCATGTAACGGAGGATTCATCTTTCAGAGTTTTCTGTAAGAGAGGTATACAGTCTACCAGAGAAAAGAGATTTCCTGAAAGAAAGAATAATGAAACAATAAGGGCAAAGTTTTCACTACATGCACCAAAACAACCCCCTCAAAATAACGCAACTGTTACCTGTTGAACTTCTGACATTTGCTAGCCAGTTTTCCACATCAAAACGTGATTTATTGAGAATGGAGTAGACAATGGTTCCACAAAGAATGGCAGTAGCTCCTCTAATCTGGGGATCTCCATGATCAATATAGTTCAAAACATCCGATACATACTGCTCTTCTGAGAAAATAAGTTACTACTTTATTTTAAAAATACTAATTCTAGGATTTAACAAGTCTTCTATTGACATTTCATTCCTTACAACAAATGTAAAATAGACTGCAGTAAATCAGTTATAATAAACGAGGCACAAAGTTTCATCAAAAACAAATAAAATGAAAGCATGTTACTATTTTCTATCATCCAAGCATTCACTAAATTCATAATGAAGCAGCACTTTTGGAATGATACTTGCGGCCCAATTAATATCTAACATAGTATAGAACAGGTAATGCATTAGAAGACCACTCAAACAATTTATTCCATTAGTGGGAATCTTTAAATCAAGATGGGGGGAGGGATAGCTCAGTGGTTTGAGCATTGGCCTGCTAAACCCAGGGTTGTGAGTTCAATCCTTGAGGGGGCCACTTGGGGATCTGGGGCAAAATCAGTACTTGGTCCTGCTAGTTTAGGCAGGGGGGTGGACTCGATCCCTTCCAGTTCTAGGAGATGGGATTTCTCCATTATTATTGGGTGGTTTTTTTAAAGAAAATATTATATACCTCTACCCCGATATAACGCGATCTGATATAACACGAATTCAGATATAACGCGGTAAAGCAGCGCTCCGGGGGGGGGGGGAAATGGGCGCTCCGGCGGATCAAAGCAAGTTTGATATAACGCGGTAAGATTTTTGGCTCCCGAGGACAGCGTTATATCGGGGTAGAGGTGTATATATAAAATATATAAAAATCTAGTTCAACTAGAAGTTATTGGATTTGATACAAAAATTACTTGGTGAAGTTCTATGCTCTGCATTATGCAGGAGGTCAGACTAAATGGTCATAATGGGCCCCTCAGACCTTTAAATCTATGAATATTTTGTCCTTGCAGGATCCAATAAGTCTTCTCCGTCTCTAAGCCCAATCCTATAATATTCTAGCATAGTTGCAAAAATTACAACCACCAATCCTTCAAAGGACTGCATTAACAGGCTACATTAACAATAATGTGTTAACCCTCCGAGTGCTAGTACATCATTTAGCAGCAAGGGATTCCCTGGGAAATATCCCTCCCTCTTCCACCCTCTAACTTCACCACCTCACCCAAGCTGCTATTTAGAAATCCACTACCCAACTACAAGATACCTAAAAAGCACCAATCTGTATTTTTTTAAGATAAAAATCTGAAAGAAAATCTCTACACTAATTATACTGAACTTAAAAAAAAAAAATCATGTGTGTAAGTTTCAGGTCATTGTGATTTAAAGATAAATTAGAAAGTCCTTTAGTGAGCAAATGAAGATATTTGGTTAGATTATTGCTAATACCATAAATTAAAGAAACCAAGGAGGGTTCAAAGCCCTTTTTGAGAGCAGCCTCCATTTTTCTATCTGCAGGCTCTTCAGGGAAGAACTCACCTTCTGAGGGAATAACCTTATCCCTGGAGAGGGACACAACAGCGACATCAACATACAGCCCTTTGGTTCCTGAATGTTATAGAGTAAGGTTGTTCTTGTTAACACGCTCGCCCTTATCAGGCTTGTTCCACTCATCCCTCATCATTTCCTCAAAGGAGGAGCAAAGGGGTACTGCAGCATCAGGGGAGGATTTTGAAATAGAGAAATTTACTCTGAGGCTTACTCACTGGAGCCAACTCAGATTTCAAAGCCAGACAGCTCATCTTCCCCAGTGGAGGAGAGGGAGGAGAGAAGGAAGACTCCCCTCTCCTGCATATTTGGTGCTTTGTCTTTCCCACTTTAGCTTTTCACGTTTTTTTTTTTTTTTTTAAACCTTTTTGCACACTTTGAGAGCATAGAAGTTCTACTGCAGCTTTGGTGAGGCTTTTTGCGGCTTGCCTTTCTTAGGGCCTGGAACCCTCTTCAGCGGTCTGTCTCAGAACCCTCGCCCACAGGGTGCCAGGGGGAGGGAAGGAATTCATTGTCAGAGTCTTCCTGGTTGGAAGGAGGGAAGGGGCTGATTAGAAACCCAGCTTCTTTCCTCGGGGTGCTCAGGACCCACTTTAAGACTTGGATTTATGGCCCCACGGGCTTCCCTTCTTTCTTCTGCAGAGGTCCCCTAGGACTTAATCCCTGAGTCAAGTGGTCAGGGTCCTTGCTTTTGGAACCTCTTCCTGCCCTGCACTGGGGTTCCTGATCCATTTTTCTCCAGTTGGAGTTACAGCTGCCTCAGTGGGCAGCGACCTATCCAACTCATTGCCCCAAGACCTAACAGAGTTAGGGATGGAAGGCTGGGTGCAGGCTGAGCACAACTCTCCATCTGCTGAGCCTGGGAAGGCTACCTCACATATAGAGCACTGCCTGGATTTGCTCCAGTGCTTTCTTTGCTGCGCTACCATGCCTGTAAGGGGCAGAGGAGCCTTCACAGAGATGCTGCAGTGGAGGCTCAAGGAGGACTGAACCCCTAAGGGGTTAACCAACCCAAGGAGGAGGAGGAATAGCTCTCCATTACCCAAAAAACTGGGCAGTAAAGTTAAAATAGAAGGAATAAGGGAGGCAGCAAAATAAACACCATTGTCTGCTGCTACAGAGACAGACAATCTGGCAGTAAGCAGGAGCAGAGGCAATGTGACCAGACCACACAGCACCAGAACACTGACCCGCCTCCGTTAGCTACAGATAGAGGAGCGCAGTCCAGATACCCAGACCTGTGAGAGACAGTAGGCTGCAGAAACAAACTTTTAAAAAAATACAAATACCACAATTATGATCTGGTCTGACCTTCTACATAACAGAGGCCATAGCATTTCACCCAACTCCTGCATCAAACCCCTGACTTCTGGCTGGCTAGAGTACCTCTAGAAAGACATCCTATCATGGATTAAAACTTCAAGTGGAGCAGAATCCACGACGTCCCTAAGTAAGTCATTCCACTGATTAATTACACCATTAAAAATTTGTATCCTATATTCTGTCTGAATTTGTGTAGCCTCAACTTTCAGCCATTGGCTCTGGTTATGCTTTTGTCTCCCAGATTAAAAAGTCCAAAATCATCATCAGAAATCTTTTCCCCCATGTAGGTACTTAGACTATGATCATATCACCTAACCCTTAAACTCCTCTTTGATAAACTAAAGAGATTGAGCTTAAGTCTTTCACTATAAGGCACGTTTTCCAGATCTCACATATTTCTTGTAGGTCTTTTCTGATCCCTTTCTAATTTTTCAGCATCCTTTCTTAAAGTGTAGGTACCCAAAACTGGAGATAGCATTTTAAGTAATGGTCTCATTAACGCTGCATACAGAGGTAATACCATTTCATATTCACATTTATACATCAACGGGTAGCATCAGCCCTCTTAGCCACTGCATCTTACTGGGAGCTCATTTTAAACTGGTTATCAACCAAGACCCCTAACTTCTTTGCAGAGTCACTATTTTTGCAGGATACAGTCCCCCATCCTAAGTCTGATCTATATTCTTTGTTCCTAGACATATAATTTTGCATTAGGTGTAGTAAAGGTGAGATCTAAAACAGGATTCCTGAAGTGTAACACTCAGGCTTGGTTGACACTTAGAAAAATTAAAACCTGTTAAAAACCCTAGAACATTTGTAGAACTCTCTGCATCCACACAGACACACCAAATGGTTTACAAACAGTTGTGAAAGGGGCTAATCATTTAGAACAGATTACCATTAGCATATTTAAAACTGGTTAAACTAATTGGTTCAGTGCCAGCATAGCTGTAGGCAAGCAAAAATGATTTCATTAGTTCTCCTGCTACTATCCCATAGTGCACTGGTACTGCTGCAAATTCTCAGTGTCCATTGCTTCTCATAGCCAAGTGGGAAATGTGGGCATTGTAACTGAAATAGTTTAAGACAGCACTAGTGTGCACTTAATAGAGTAATACTTAAACTTATGTGACATGGCTAGTATACGTGAGCTCTGTGTACACAAAAGAACTGAACTGAACATTGAATTATGTTTTCCAAAGTCAACAAGTTAAAATGTTTCACAAAAGAGTAGGGAACTATAATGTAAACCTCAACATACCATATTCTTCTCCCATGGTTTCAAGAGGTGTCTTATACAGTTTGCTGAAGAAAGATTCAGGATGAAGGGCAACAGCTGCTCCAACACAACTTACTGCCAATGCTTTTACACTGACCCTCACATCCCTATCAGGAACTAAAGCTGTAAAAAAGAAAAAAAAAGAAAAATGCTGAACATAAGTAACTACTTTCAATTGTTAAAGAGCAAAAGCATACAAAATTAATATCCTGTTACAACTTAACCTGGATAAATATTTTTGACAAGGTATTAATGCAGACCCAATAATTGCATCTAGTTATTAGAATCATTTATATAGCACCTTCTTCCTAAAAAATTTCCAATTGATAAACATCGGCTTTCTCCATTCACTGAGAATGTGGTAGCTACATTAGCAGTGCACAATATTACATAGTTTAGGACAGGAAAGAATATATCAAATCCTAGTGTGACATGCTTATCTAAGTTTTAAAACTACAGCTATCCCCACTGCAGAAGCAGACAAAATCCACGTAAAAAGAAGGGATGGGCATACTGAGCCAGAAAGTGTTTTTGAAAATAGCTCCCTGACATTTTATTGCAGCATAGTGATTCCAAAGGCAAAATAATTGCTGTTTCAAAATACAGTATTCTAGATTATCTAAACTGTGTTAATTCGTACAGGAAACCCATAAGAATTTTTACTAAAGGCATAAAAATGAAAGAATGTCTGCTTGTCACCCAAGCCTATAATCTTGGCACCATCCTCTCTTTAGGTGCTCCCATCCAGTCTATATCTAAATACTGCTTATTCTTTCTGCGCAACTTCTCTAAAATACGGCCTCTCTTATCCAGCCATGCAACTAAAACACTAGTCAAAGCTCTCATCTCGCCTCTGGCCTTGACAAATGCAATCTTACTCCACTCATATCCATTCAGAATGCTGCCGCAAAGATCATTTTCCTAGACCAGGGTAGGCAACCTTTCAGAAGTGGTGTGCCGAGTCTTCATTTATTCACTCTAATTTAAGGTTTCGCGTGCCACTAATTTTAACGTTTTTAGAAGGTCTCTTTCTATAAGTCTATAATATATAACTAAACTATTGTTGTATGTAAAGTAAATAAGGGTTTTTAAATGTTTAAGAAGCTTCATTTAAAATTAAATTGAGAGCCCCCCAGATCGGTGGCCAGGACCCGGGCAGAGTGAGTGCCACTGCAAATCAGCTCGCATGCCGCCTTCAGCACACGTGCCATAGGTTGCCTACCCCTGTCCTAGACTGTTCGCTTTGATCACGTCACCCCTCTTTGAATCCCTTCATTAGCTCTCTTCTCCATCTCCTCAAACATTAACTGTTTTAATTCACTTTCAAGGCCTTCCACTATCAATATACACACTACCTATCATCTCTCACTTGCTGTCGATGCTCACTTTCGATCAGCTCATGATGCCAGCCTGTACTGTTCACTTGTTAAATTTTCAAACAACCACTGCTGTGCTTTCTCCCATGCTGCTCTACACACTTGGGAGTTGCTTCCCATAAGCATCTGCAAAGCTACCTCATTACCCACCTCAAAACTCTCCTTTCCTGTGATGTCTACAAAAAACTTGACAACGGTTAGGTTTGTTACCAGGGACCACTTGTGCGCAGGGACCACAACATGTCATGCTGACAAGTTTTATCTCAACTTTTCCTAGTACTTCCCCATCAGTCTGTATCCATCTGGTATCTCTTGTCATATATTTAATCTGTAAGCTCATTGGGGCAGGGACTGCCATTTTGTTCTGAGTTAGTGCAGCACCCAATGAAGTCCTGGTCCATGACTAGGGCTCCTAAGTGCTATGGTAATAAGCAAATGTGGGTGAGGAAAGATTCCTTTTGCCTTTGTTAGTATTCTTACATTTCAAGGTCAAGCTGACAAGAGCTCAAGAATGAGGAAAAACAAGTCAGTCACTCAGGTCTAACACAGCCACATCTAACTGAAACTGTAAGGAAAATTTCCACTGGGCAGAAATTATTTACCTAAATTGGAATGTGAGTGGGACAGTGAGGTTGAGAAACTCTCCTACCCTTGCAGAAGTGCTACGGAGGTTTTACTATCCATAAATAATCAGTAATTGTGTGTTACATCTCATCTGAAAGTGGGCACCTCTAAAAACATCCCTCATATAATGTCGGGGTATTGTTATAGGTTCTGACAGAGATCAGAGTGGCACTAGTGATTATTAATAAGGCTAAGATTTTATTACAGATACTTTTAGTAATAAATAAAGCAAAATCCATGGAAGTCCGTGACCTGTCCCTGACTTTTACTAAAAATATCCATGATAAAAGGGGAAGGGGCTGGACAGATGCTGGATGGCTGGAAGCTTTAGGCTCCCACACCGCCACCAGCTGCAGGGTTCCCCTACCCGCCGCAGTGGCAGGGAGCTGCTGGGGTCCTCCTATGACCAGCAGCAGCCGTCAGCAGCTGGGGAGCCGCAGAGGTCCCCCATTCTGCCACTGGCAGCCGCGGAGCTGCTGGTCCCCATGCCGCTGCCAGGGAACTGCGGGGTCCACTGCCTGCCCACGGCAGCTTGGAGCTTGGGGGCCCCGTTGCCTTAGGTGGCGGGGTACCTCACAGCTCCCTGTCACTGCGAGAGGCTGCTGGACCCTGCAACTCCCAGCCGCCAGGGCTGAAGTCACGGAGGTCTTTGGAAGTCACGGATTCTGTGACTCCCGTGACTAAATTGTAGCCTAAATTATTAACGTTTATAGCCACAACTAGATTATAAGCTTTTCAGGGCAGGAGCTAGGTCTTATTTCTGGAGTCCATAGGATGCTCAAGAACAAAATGAAAATAAGGTATCCTTCATGAACCAGTTCCTCCCAGGCAGAGCACAGGAGGAAGGTCTGGGTTTAGTTTTTTAAGTGCAAAGGTATGGAAATCAAGAGCCTGGGAAAATAGTATTTAGATTTGCCAAAAACAGTGTGCGACTTTGGGTGAATAACTTCAGCCTCATATCACTCTTTTGAGGTAAATATGCTGATTTCACAGATGCATAAACTGTTCGTTTATTTGTAAAGTGCTTTGATATCTTGAGAGGAAATTTGCTATAAATCAGGGATAGGCAACCTATGGCACATGTGCCAAAGGCAGCACACAAGCTGATTTTCAGAGGCACTCACACTGTCCAGGTCCTGGCCACCGGTCCGGCGGGCTCTGCATTTTAATTTAATTTTAAATGAAGCTTCTTAAACATTAAAAACCTTATTTACTTTACATACAACAATAGTTTAGTTATATATTATAGGCTTATAGAAAGAGACCTTCTAAAAATGTTAAAATGTATTACTGGGACGAGAAACCTTAATTATGAGTGAATAAATGAAGACTCGGCACACCACTTTCTGAAAGGTTGCCGACCCCTGCTATAAATTATAAACACCACCTCCAAGAACACCCTAGGTTTTCCTTGAAGACTTCCCCTTCCAGTCTCCCCACTAAGCTTATAAGAGAACTTATGAGAACACAGCTGACAGTAGTATGGCTGTATGGCATGTAAGGTGTGGTGGGGGAGGCAGGGAGGAATATCTCCTTTCACCATGTGTGCTCCACTTCAATTAAGTCAGTAGGAATTATACACTCATACCTGGGGGGGGAGAGGGGAGGAGGGGGTGTTGATGGACACGACCCACCACAATGGCCACTATTGCTGAGAGACTTTATAAGAGAGATTCCTTGGCAGCAACCATTCAACCCCAATTATGGTGTTAATTTAAACAGTAAGGATAGGCCAGTGCTTAGGGCATCAGCCTAAGACTTTGAAAATGTGGGTTCAATTCCCTACTCTGCCACAGGCTTCCTATGGGACCTGACAAGTCACTTAAGACTGAATGCATCAAAGGAGTCTGGGCTCTTAAAAAAAAAAATCACAAAAACCACAATGTGATCCACAAAGCCTGAGTTAGGTGCCCAGGCTCCCTATACAGTGAATGGCAAGATATAGGCTCCTAAGACTGCAATTCATAAAAGCGAGCATGCTAGGTGGCTCCCCGCCTAAGCTACCCAATAGGAGATGCTGAGGAAAGGGGAATGTGCTAAACTCCATTCCTCTCTCAGAGATGGGTGCCTGACAGCAGAGGCGCACCTGTTTCTGCTTCGTAGTTCACAGCCAGGAACCTTCTTTAAAAGTAGATGCCTATGCCATTTTACATTGTGATGGTGCCCACACACCTGGTAACTTTCCCCCCAGTGGTTAGCACTCACTTGTGATGTGGGAGACCCAGGCTTAAGTCTCTCCTCAGGCAAAGAGGGGAGAAAGCATTTGAACCGGGGTCTCCCACACCTTTCAGAACCAGTGCTCTAACCCAGCGTTTCTCAAATGCGGCCACCAAGGGCTTCTCTTGCGACCACAGCCTCCTGGGCAGTGATTGGGAGGGGAGCTAAGCCCCCCCTCCCTTGGGGCCGCCCAGAGGTGTTAGGTCATCACCCCTCTGGAAACACAAATGCCGGAGGAGCAGACAGCTGGTGAGAGTTCCCCACCTTCCTGGGAGTGGTGGAGCTCAGGGCTTCAGCACTGGGGTGGCGGGAGGCAGGCTCCAGCCATTCAGCGGCGGGCTCTGGACATGGGCACTGGCTGTGTGGCGGCAGGTTCCAGCCGCGGGCTCCATCCCTCAGCCGTAGGACCCAGCAGGCTCCATCCTCTGGTCCCTCACCCATCCACCCTATCACCCTTGGCCCCCGCTGTCTCCCTACCCATCCGACCAAGACTTAATTTGTCTCGTGGCTTGCCAGGCCTGAGTAAGTCTGCTGTGAAAAGTGGTATTTGTATGTTTGTTAATATCATTTTTCACTGACTCCCAGCTAGCTAGCAAGTCTGCTGCTGTGAAAAGTGATATCAACAAACATCATTGTTCACAGAAGCAGGCTTACTAGCTAGCAAATCTAAAAAAATCCAAAACCAAACAAGCAAAGAAACAACAACAAAAGACAAGAACATGCAAAGCACCTTATTTGTCTCTCTTTTCTGTTTAGGTCAAGTAAAGAATAGACACAACTGTCCATTATTTTTATTACTGAAACTGAAAAAAAAAAACCTACATAAATAAATTACTATGATTTGGACATGAACATGTGCATATTTATTTGTTTTTCCTAAAGTTAAGTATTTTAGGAAAAAGTGTCATAGCGGCCACCAGCAAGAGTTGGTGACCACATTCTGAGGCCACCAAAAAATTTGTTGTGAGAACCCCTGCTCTAAGCAGTGCTCTACCTATGGGATATTCTGATGTGGAACTCCCTCTGTCTCTCCTGTTGAAGCTGTTCCACTCTGCATAATGAAAGAGTGACTGGAGTAAGGGGACTGGACCCAGGGTCTCCCACTTCCCCAGGGAGTGCCCTAACCACTGGACTAGAGTGTCACTCTCTCCTTCAACAACTGTTCCACTTTGGATAAATAGTCACTGGGCCAGAGAGGTATAACATGTTATCCAGAATGTTATCTAGAATTGGGGGGAGGGATAGCTCAGTGATTTGAGCATTGGCCTGCTAAACCCAGGGTTGTGAGTTCAATCCTTGAGGGGGCCACTTGGAGATCTGGGGCAAAATCAGTACTTAGTCCTGCTAGTGAAGGCAAGGGGCTGGACTCGATGACCTTTCAAGGTCCCTTCCAGTTCTAGGAGATGGGATTTCTTCATTATTACAAATTATATTATTATAATAAATGTAGAGAGACTCCGTACACCCTAAAAATTCCTTATGTTCTTTGACCTACTGCAGCGGAGTGCACTATGGCACTTTATTGCATGGTATAGCAGGATCCACATGGCTAGTGAGCGTGCAACAGGATATAGCACCATAGATTTACACTCTGACTTATCAACACTGGACAAGCCCAGAGAACAACTGATGAAAAGTACTCGAAGAGTTAGGTATTATTATATAAACATGCTGGTATGCAACAAGATGTTATCTAGAATTTGAACCAAAGACACACGTTTCAAAACAGAAATATCTATATTTGCTAAAGGAAAATGACAATCCCTTAAATGGGGAATGTCATCTTAAAACCTAATCCACTTTAAAAATGGAGTTAAAATTAATTTCATGTATTATATCTGCCTAAGTCCCCACTTCAATTTTTGCAGAAATTACATTTAGTGTTTTTAAAAATGTTTATTCCCCCACTGCAGCATGAAAGATCCACACAGAGAAAACAGCCAAACTAATTATACACAAAATGCTGTCAACTGCACAAATGAAGGAAAGATAGTCTAAGGTTGGGATGCTAGCCTGGGACTTAAGAGACCCCTCTTCAGTTCCCTGCATAACCTTGGGCAAGTCATTTAATCTCTCTGTACCTAAGTTTCTCATCTGTAAATGGAGATAATAGTACTTTCTTACCTCAAAAGGGTGTGGAGAGGACAAAAAAAAAGTTTCTGAGACACTCAGATGCTATATGGTAATGGGGGACCACATAAGTATCCAAAATAGAGAAAAGTGGGGAAAAAAAAAATCTCATATTTCAATTTTTATAAACTTGGGTATCCCTATGTAACATTCATTGATAAAGAATTTTCAGAGAAAAGTGTGTTCTATTTAAGTTGTATCCCTTTAAGATAGGGTTTTTACAAGCTTCATATAATATGGACCACATCTTGAGAGATTTCCCTCCCATGCAGTTACACAGCTTCCCTGTAAAAACAGCAGCAATTGCTTAAATGGAAAATTTCAAGTATTTGTATTTTTAACTGTAAAATACAGTGTCTGGTCCTTTTCAAAAGACATATACTGTTCCTTTTAGCGCCTTACAGACAGGAAGGAAAGGGAACTAACAGTCGTCCATCTCCCTGTTCCCCTGCACATGCTATTCTCCCCCCCCCCCCCATCTGGTCCCCTAATACTCCTCAGGCTGTCTGGTCCTTCTTTCTCCCTGAATTTGCTTCCTGGTTCTCTTCTGTGTAGGATATGCTACCAAACCACCTAGTCTCTTCTCCATTTGTTCCTATGGACACACTGCCTGGCTAGTGGCTCTGATCTTGTAAGTAGTCCTTCCCTCCTTCCTGCTGGTGGCTTCACTGATAGGCAGTTCCACTCCTGCTGATGGCTCTGGTACAAGACAGAAAAACCCATTTCCTCCACTTATGCAGCAGCAGTCTAAGCAAGCTCCACCTCCTTGTTTCTAGCTGCTTTTACTGGTATCCCAGGCTTAACTATGCTATACAAAACCTAGACACTCATGTAAACCACTGGTAAAATGGAGGAGCTGCTGGCATTATCATGTGATCTGCCAGCTCCCCACGGATTAGAATTAGAGAATTGCCATCTTAAGGAGTTAAAAAAAAGTTATCTGGTTATTTTACCATTTAAAACATCCTTTAAATAACTTTTTTTTAAATAACTTAATATTTGACTAGCAAGTTTACAGTAATATAATAATTTCATCAGGAATGAGCAGGTCAAAACCAGGTTCAGCAATTACGAAAGAGGCTATAAATCCTTTTAAAGCTCTTTACAAGCTGTTGTCATACTTTAAAGTCCTGTCATGAAAAAAACAATACGCTCAGTCAATGAAGAGCTGTCACACAACTAGATAAAGTGATCACACTTTGTTTTGTATATTGAGGCAGACAATAAGCCATCACTGTTTTTGACAGCAACTTACCACCTTTCTCCCCAGTAAGCAGAAAAGAAGCAGATAGGAGACGAACACAGTGAACCAGAGGAGCAGAATTTCCATCTGTGTAGTGACCTATATCTCCCTTTATTCTGGAAGGCTGTTACAAAAAGCAAATCACAGGTCTTATGTATGCTTTTAAGATTAAGTTTAAATTAAAAAAATCATAAGAGGGAACACAATTTAGAAACATTAAGTAATAAATAAGGATCCTAGAAATCTATTTGCCATGGAAAAACACAGAATCTGCATTTGCAGAGAATCTTTAGTTTTTATATTTTTTGAAAAAAATAGAATCATATACAGTAGCATAACAGGGGAAATGGGCGGGGCTTGGGCTGCCAGCTTAAAAATTATGAATATATCAATTAAACAGTGTGTTCAAGTGATACCTATTTATATTGTGGCTATGGAAATTAAAGATCATTTTATTTTAAATGTGGAAAAACAGATTTTATGGGAGGAGGGTGTTAATCTGAGAATTTTTTTTTAAATCACGAAAAACTAGGATCCCTGGTAGTAAATCAGAGGCACATTAAATACATCTTCTGTGAGAATGCCCTAAAACCAAATATTTTTGCAAAGATGCCACCACCAGCACTATAATTGTTCTAATTTCACCATAAAAACTATAATATGACAGTTCTGGTAGATTGTTATTTATCTAGACTTGCTGTTTGACAAAAGACTGTTCATGAAGCTCCTTCAGTTACAAAGTTATGCTCTCTGGAAGCATAATATGGAAAGCTCAAGAGTAACATCCTTCTGGAAGTTGCCAAATTTATTAGCTTAAACAGTATGATAGAGAATCTGGCATATCTTTTCAGTGTTGGGGATTAAAAAATTTTTTTTCTATATAAAACTCATTGCATTCAACTTGAACTCCTTGGAAGTTCTGTATTTGTTTATCGCAGATGGTGGTCAGTTCAATGATATTTGAGCAGCAGATAAAAAATTCAGTACATGTCCCTTTGCTACTCTTCATGCACACAGCAAAGGGGAGTTCTTTTTCTCTCTGTAGTTCTGACACCCTTAATTGCATGACTTGTCTATTTATGTTTGCCTAATAGAATACCGTCTTTTGTTTATGTAAGTTTTCAAGATAGTGTATTTATGTGATCTAGGAAGTTTTAATTACAAGTTAGAATGTTGATGACTGGAATGTACTTTTTTTAAGCTGGAACATATACTGTAAAGTATACCTACTATTGTACAGATTACCAAATTATCTGCTTATAAAGCAGAATTCCATTAGTTGTTTCATGTATGCTGGTTTTGAAAATTTAACAAACACCTAACTTAAAAACCCACCTCGAGTGAGAGAATGTCTTACCTTAATCTCATGATCAACAGATTCTACTGCTTCTTCTTTTGCCATGAATCTATCTACACTGCTGTCAGAAGGCTGCCTGCTATGGCCCATGTTTTTCAATAAGTGTGGTTGCTGAAGGGCTTCAGAAAAAAGCAATACATAGCACATTATTTAAGATGTAAATTAAGCTAAATGCAGATCACACACTTTTAACTGGAGTTTATTACCAGACAGTTAAAAAAAGTAGCCTAGAACTAACAAGTAAAATGATTTATTAAAGAAATGAAAATAGGAAAGATTCATCTTATACATTCATCTTATTCATCAGAATGTTGTTATATTTGTTTCTGGTAGACATAAAATAGATAATCAGTCTTGCTGGAAATCAGATTCATAGATTCTAGGACTGGAAGGGACCTCGAGAGGTCATCGAGTCCAGTCCCCTGCCTTCATGGCAGGACCAAATACTGTCTAGACCATCCCTGATAAGACATTTATCTAACCTACTCTTAAATATCTCCAGAGATGGAGATTTCACAACCTCTCTAGGCAATTTATTCCAGTGTTTAACCACCCTGACAGTTAGGAACTTTTTCCTAATATCCCTTGCTGCAGTTTAAGACCATTGCTTCTTGTTCTATCCTTAGAGGCTAAGGTGAACAAGTTTTTTCCCTCCTCCTCATGACACCCTTTTAGATACCTGAAAACTCCTATCATGTCCCCTCTCAGTCTTCTCTTTTCCAAACTAAACAAACCCAATTCTTTCAGCCTTCCTTCATAGGTCATGTTCTCAAGACCTTTAATCATTCTTGTTGCTCTTCTCTGAACCCTCTCCAATTTCTCCACATCTTTCTTGAAATGCGGTGACCAGAACTGGACACAATACTCCAGTTGAGGCCTAACCAGCGCAGAGTAGAGCGGAAGAATGACTTCTCAGGTCTTGCTCACAACACACCTGTTAATACATCCCAGAATCATGTTTGCTTTTTTTTGCAACAGCATCACACTGTTGACTCATATTTAGCTTGTGGTCCACTATAACCCCTAGATCCCTTTCTGCCGTAGTCCTTCCTAGACAGACTCTTCCCATTCTGTATGTGTGAAACTGATTTTTCCTTCCTAAGTGGAGCACTTTGCATTTGCAGATGAAAGATGCTACTATTTTTGTAATTGATTTTTCCTATTTATCAACATACCAAGGGAAGAATTTCTGAAAGGATCTGAGGATTCATCATGGAGAACATTTGCAGTTTCATCTTCCTCATCTTGCAGCTGTCCAATCTGCATTCCAGAATACTGGCTTTCAGTACCCTCTAGCACCTAAGATATACAAGGAGTGGACTTTTAGAGTAGACTAACTTTGAGTGCACAAGTCAGAGCACAAACATGCAATGTTAGTAATTCACAAACCAAAGTCAGTCTGATGCATGTTAGCATAAGCGTGCAGCTATGTGCTGGCCCCACACTTCTCAGATTCCTCATTTTTCCAAGATGCAAAATTGTGATCTTGATAGCTCACAGGCCTGACTTAGATTAGAGCCTGCCTCTGTACTACAGCTTGGGCCTTTCTCATTGGTGTGAGGCAAACTGATCCTCCATCCCAGCTGCTATCAACCTCCACCACCCCCTTTTAAGGCCCCAGCTTGACCTAAACTGCCCAGCTGCCAAACCCTCCGATGACCTCAGATGCAGTATGTGGGCAACGGAAGTCTAGCAGTGATCCCACTGGGCACCACAAAACATAGGGCTGGACCTCTTCAAGATATTCTCATTTTATCCCTTAATTCTAACTCAAAGTCTAATGGAAATGAGTTGTTTTTTTAAAAAAAATCCAACCCCTGATACTAATGTTATGAACCTGCTGCTTATTTAATTAATGCAAAGAGACCACCACCAAAAGGTAGCAAAAAACATTTCACAGCTATACTATCAGAAGGTAACTTAATTTTCTGGCTGCAAAATGCCATGTAAATCGTTAAAGTGAAAGATACCAATTATCTTTCAAGCTGTCAAGAAATTTTAGCTGCTTAGACTATAATATGAAAATAAATACACAAACAATATGCAGATTGAGTAAGTTACCTTTAACATTCCTATCCTGCACTGGCCAGGAAATAACTCTTGTCTTTAATTTATAAAAGTCTAAGATCCAACCATATAATTATGAAACAAATCTTGATTATCATTTAATATTTCTCTTTAAAATATTAAAAGGACCTGAAAAGGTCCTCTTCTACTTACAGCAAATCCCAGACTCACAAAAATTAAATAAGCATGCAGAAAGACGAAGTGACACCTCAATTCCCATCCCAACAACAAACTAGCTAGAAACACCCCTCACAGTTTTTATGACATCAACCCTCTATACAATGCAAATAAAAAGCAGCCTATAAATTAAAAAAACACACATAAGTCTGAAAGCAGTTAAAATGTCTAACAAAATACCAAATTAAAATGACACATCTTCAAGAAAACAAGAGATAGTGTTCTTGGATTTCATATGGCAGGAAACTCCATAAACAAAGACAACAGGAAGAAAAAGCCCACAGCCCAAAGATAACAAATTTAACACAAAAAAGGCAAGCCCGGCTCATCTGATCATATAGGATATGACCACTTTCAGAATTGTCAGTCCATCACTTATTTGGATTTCAAAATCCTATTGTGTATGTGTGTTTAGTCTAATTTCTCTCCTTACTTGTCTAAACCTATAACAGATTTAGATTTATACACTAATACTCTGCTTTATTATTGCCATGGCATCAAATTTTCCATAGATTTGTTAAAAATAAACACACTCAAATATTTTTAAAGGCCAAATCTTTACATTAATACGTGTGTTTAAAATAAATATTTTTAAACAATACTTGTGAAGCAGTTTCTCTTTTGCTTACCTGCCAAAACCCAAGTTCAGTGTTCCAAACTTCCGGGGGAAAGCTTATGACAATGTAGGAAGTACAATTTTAGAGAACTGTGTTTTGATTAGCTGTTGCAGAGAAGATTCCAAACTCTGAACTCAGGTTTTGGCAGATAAATAAAAACTTTTTCAAACACTGGTTTTTAAAATGCATTTGTATTTTACACTATGGTTTTACAATAAAAAGTGACTAGAAATGGCATTGCAGGGTTCCATGATGACTGAACATGATTTCCACAGCAAATGGAATCAGCAATAAGATTCAGCAGGACAAATTCTAACTTCAGTTACACTTGGTGCAATACCATCATAAAATTCTGTTCTGAATGAACAGGCCTAAGGAGAGATTGCATCTAAAATGGTTAATTCTTAACCTGTTTGCTAAATACCAGGTGGCCTCTGGGTATTTCCAAGTTCATTGTTTACATTATTATCAACTTACAGTAGAATATGCCTTTCAGAGGCACTTTGTATATGCATTAAGCATCACTAAACCTCACTGAAGATATATGTACTGGATTTCCAAAGCAGGTACAGTAACTCCTCACTTAACTTTGTCCTGGTTAACGTTGTTTCGTTGCTGATCAATTAGAGAAAATGCTCATTTTAAGTTGCACAATACTCCCTTATAACGTTGTTTGGTAGCTGCCTGCTTTGTCCACTGCTTCCAGAAAGAGCAGCCAGTTGGAGCTAGTGGGTGGGGACTTGGAACCAGGGTGAACCAGAAGCCCACCCATCAGCTCCCCGCTCCCCTAAGTTCCCTGTGCGGCAGCCGAGCAGGCTACCAATTGCAGGGCAGTAGGCTGTCCCTCCCACCACTGTGTGTGCTGCTCCTGTCCTCGGCCTTGGAGCTGCTCCTGGGAGCCAGGGCTCAGGATGGAGGGAGCTTGCTGGCAGCAGCTGATGATCTACTTAAAAAGGCAATGTACTTAGAGTGGGGTCAGGGTACTTAAAGGTGCAATGCTCGTCTCTCTCTCTCTCTCACACAGGCTGTGTGTCTCTGTCTCTCTCTGCCATGCTGTCTCCCCTCCCTCCATTCGGGCTGCCTTGTAGAGTGTGAGGATACATTAATAACAATGTGTTAACCCTTGAGGGCTCAGCCGAGTACTAGTTCATCATTAGCATCATTTATCCCTGGGAAATATCCCACCCTTTTACTTCACCTCCTCAACCAAGCGTCACAATCATCATTGCTGTGTGCAGTAATAAATTGTTTGTTTAAAACTTATACTGGGGGGGGGGGGCAGTGTACATATAAAATATAGTCTTTTTACATTAATTCGTATAAGGAAATTGGATTTGCTTAACATCGTTTCGCTTAAAAAGTAGCATTTTTCAGGAACATAACTACAATGTTAAGCAAGCAGTTACTGTACCAAGAAAATATGAAAGCCTTTGACAATTTTAGATTGCAACTCATGTTGAAAAGAACTCTGTACGACCTTAACTGTCCAAACTTAACTGTTCATTTCTAGAGTTCACAATCAGAGTCCATCAGAGCAATGATTGTGTGCTAAGAGAGCATACTGAACACTGAAAGGAGGAAATAAAAGATATGTAAGAGTTAAAAACTATCAGTGAAGGACGTATCTATTTGGCATATCTGCATCTGTAAAGTGGGATAAGTGTGATCATCCAGCACAGCAGCTTACCAAATTGGCACTTTTCCCTGAAGGCGGAATCTTGGGCTTTAGGATTTACATTTTATTTAATTACTTATGGAAATCTCGTATTCATCATCTCTTGAAGTTGTAAATCAAGATTGAACATCTTTCTAAAAGATATGCTATAGCTCAAACAGAAATTACAGGCGCTCCCTGGGTTACACAAGACCCAACTTACGCAAATCCACACTTACGGAAAAAGCTCTGTAAGTTCCGTACGCTTTTCTTTTCTTTTTTTTTTTTTGGTGGTGTAATTGTCAGGTATACATTCCTGACTTATGCAAAATTCAACTTACGCAAGGTGCTCCAGAATGGAACGCTTGCATAAGTCGGGGAGCGTCTGTAGAGGTTTGATGCAGAAATTATTGGGTGAGAGTCTATGGCCTGTGTGATGCAGAAGGTCAGACTATGATCCTAATAGTCCTTTCTGGTCTTAATATCTAAGAATTTAAAAAAGCTTAAGACTCCAGTCTTTGTGATTGCAAAGATAACTGTCAAAAACTGAACACGTCTAAACCAATGCAGTAATATCAGCCCAAACATGCAGAAGGCCTGAAGCAACAGCTTTAAGGGAAATGGGAACTCTCCAATTCTTCTGAATATAGCGTTCACTCTGAAACTTGATGATGACTACTTAGACATCAACAATCTTAGCTATTTCACTATTGGGAGCTTGCAAGAAAGGAGAAGGTCAATCCTATTACGAAGATCTTTAGTATCTACTGTGAACACCAGCTCATTTTTGCATCATGAGCATTTAAGTGCTGGTCAGAGTTTGAGAAAATATTACTACTTCTCTTCTGCACAATCTAACCCCACTTTTGTGCAAGAGTACCTGTTTGTCACATTTGTAAAGAAACCATTTTTAAAAACTCCACAGGTCACTTATTCTTCCCAACTTATCTTCAATGAGTTCACAGAGTTGTTTTTAGGTCAAGCACTGACAACACATTTGGAAGCCTGAATTGAGGGTTGATATGCTACATATCTGCATTTGATTGTGTCATTTGTCAAATCCCTTAAAAAAGCTTTTTTAAAACAAAAACCAAAATAAATTAATAAATAAAGCATTATTGTCTGTTGAATTGTTCTTTTTCAACTACGTGACCTCTTCACTGAAAAGAGATGGGCAGACTGAAATATCTGTAAATATCTGTAGAGTACACTACTGAATAAATGCTTGACGTAAGCATAAAAGCATCAATGTGTGGTACATATAAAGTTACGCAATGTTCAAACAATATAACAGACATTCCAAGAGGGTATAACAAGAGGTAGTAAAACTGAATTTCCAAGTGAGAAAGCACAGGCAATAAGCCACAGAATATGCAACATGAAAGCATGAGGTTGAAACACTCAGACTTGAGGGGTATTTATCTATTATTCCAAATGGAAGGTTCACCCTTTAACACTTTCACTAGCCCTTTTAAACTGAAGGTTTACAATTTAGTTAACTTTAAGGGCTAATGTGCTATTAAAACAGAAGCATGTAATATTTAGAAAATTTCTCATGAAAACCCATTAATATTTATTCTTTCAGTGAAAAGAGTAATTTTATAGTGTGTTTAATACATAGAGGTCAAGTTTAAAGCTTTGTGTTCAAACTAATGTTTATAAACAGAAATTCATTTTTTAAAGCTGCAGTGAAAGTGTTAAAATGAGGTCAAGCTCTCAGTTAAAGGTATGAGCTGCTGACCTTTTCAGTGTTACTAGCGGAGGACGGGAAAGTAGAAGATGAATAAGTAGATGTGTCCAAGTCTGGGCCCTCCATGGAGGAGCTCTGAGATATGTCGGGCCCCTCAGTAGAAGACTGGGATACCCGCTCTGCCCGTTGCACACTTACAATTTCAGAACTGTCCGAAGGGGTCACAGCTGAATCTGGACCTTCTGTGGTAGTCTGAGAGCTATCACTAACTGGTGAAGAAGCCTGCGTGCCATCATTCAAGTCCATAGTGGGGTCTGACTGGACAGTGCTGATCTGGCTGGAGCTCCGACTAAGCATGTCATCCTCTTCCCCTTCAGTAGTTGTGCTGGCCAAATCACAACTGGTCAGGTCTACAGAGTCTGATTGCAAAGTATGTTGTGAACGTGGCTGCTCAGTGATGATGTCATGTCCTGTGGGATCAGCTGCAGAACTTACTATTGATCCAGCTGTTGATACTCCTGATGAAGAAGCTAATTCACTGGTTATCTCACTCTTCATAGAGGCTAAAACAAAAAGCAATTAGTGATCCAAAGTCATCTATCAAGAAAATATCTGTATACACTTTAAGGAAAAGATTTAAAACCAAAGGAAAATAAAATCATCAAATTCAGCTTTGCACCCCTGATATAAAACTGGATTAAGCTTAGAAGGGAGCAGTGACTGAAGCAATAAAATATTGTTATGGAGGTAAATGCCTGTAAGCCATTTAGGTATAGTACAGCCTTTTCAATTTTTCATTGCTTCTTCTATAAAGGCTGTAACCAGCACCTTAAGGCCCATATTTAGTCCTTTTGGATTTGAATACCACAGTCCAAGAACCATCTTTTTTAATTATGGGTTAAGATGCCAGAAGCAGGGTTTTAAAGTTCAATAAAGAAAATGTATGCAAATTTGCATACGAGTCTGAGGGAGCTATGTTTCTAAACAGTATGCATCTTCTACTTTAAAAAAATATTATTTGATCGTCTTCTGTTACTATGATTGCTAACAGCACTTTAAAAACCTCATTTTAAAATAACAGCAAGAAACAGCTGCAAGCGACTAGAATGAGGGAGATGAGAAGGTAGGCAGATATTTTAAAGGGAAACTGTGTGATAATAAAAACACTTTGTGGAACTTTATTTACTTACTATCACAAGAAACACCAAGATTACTATGACAGAAAGATTAGAAAAAAATTCTATAGATTTAAATTTGTTTACTTAGTGCACTTGACAGTACATTGTGTATAGGCAGTCTTTTCCCCCTGTTTTCAGGTCTTTCAACATAGCAATAATGAATAGAAACTTTTTTTTTTAAATAGGAAAATATAATTGTAAAGAGAAAGATTGGCAGGACTACTCAGGAACAGGTGTAGTACTTAAAACTACTTTCAACTCTTTCTAGATTTTAAATTAATTTTTATCCCTTTAAGTTAAGTTTTTAAATAATGATTCTTTTAAATACATGATGCCGCATTAAACAGCATTCATGCGGTTTCCCCTTTAATCCTCAACTAAGCAAATTCCATAATCACAATTGAATTAGACTTTTAACAATCTCCACACTTCGTAAACAAACAAAGGATAAAAAAGGTAAATGAGATGGTAAAATATAACTGTATATAGCCTTGGGCTATTCCATTTTTAGTCAATCATATTTTATGGACAGACACTTATTTACTATTCAAGGTGGACTTGCTGAACAGCTTACAGAAACTACACTAAAAACTCTGTGTTAAAAAGAATGCAGTCCTACCTGCAAAAGTTGCAGTGCTGACTTCTGACCGTGTTTCAGGGTCATCCTCCAAGCCTTCTTCTTCTCCTAAAAGTACTTTACCTGATAAATGATGCAGCAATAATATTTTTAAGTTTGCTAAAAATGCTATCCTACACTCTGGAAACAGTCTCAATTCTTTTAAAAAAAGAGAGAAGGTAAGTAAGTGAGATAATATCTTTTATTGGACCAATTTCTGATGGAGAGAGAGACAAGCTTCCAAGCAACACAAAGCTCTTCTTCAGGGCTGGGAAATGTACTCTAGAGTATCACAGCTAAATACAAGCTGGAACAGAGATAAACAATTTGTTCCACCTTGTATTTAGCTGTGACACTCTTGAGTACATTTTCCAGCCTTGAAAAAGAGGTCTGTTTAAGTTCAAAAGCTTGTGTCTCACCAGCAGAAGTTGGTCCAATAAAAGATATTATCTCACTCACCTTGTTTAATATCCTGGGACCAACATGGCTACAACATTGCATACATGAAAAAAGTCAGATGTAAAATGTCTACCCTCTTTGAAGTAAATTATTTATCCTTACACTGAAAAAATATCCAGGTTAGTATAAAATAATGGATATGGGGAAAAATGAATAACTAAGAGAAAGAGCAGACAGCATTTTACTACCTAGTCGGGGAGAAGTGGACAATGACAAATGGACAATGAAGGCTGATTGCTTTGTGTGACAGTCTGGGAATCTGTTTATGTGAACTTATGAATTCCAATCTTTTATGAATTCTCTGTATGCTTATACCCTTACTCATAGCTTTCATTGTATCCTTGCATCAATCCTCTTGTTTAAAGGGAGAAGGTGTGGGTGTCTCCCCTGAACAGAGCAGACATTAAGGACCATCAGCATTGCAATAACCTTTCCTTATCAGGGTATTCGTTCTACCAGCCAAAACTGTTTGGCTTGCAAATGTCTCTTATCCCCAGTAACAACGACTGAGGGTAGGAGACCGCAGTCCATAAAGAATTACAGAGTGAAAATATTCCAAGGAAAGGACAGGAGGAGTACTGGAATCTGCTGTTAAAAGGGAAACTCTCTAACAAGGAGGCAGCATATCAAAACTAGAAGACAAGACTTGGCAGGAGTAGAAGGGCTGCAGAAGAATTCTGGACTCGCTGGAAGATGCTGATTAAGACTCAAAGAGCTCTCAGAAGGAGTGAGAAAACTGAGGAGGGTCTCACATGCAAGTGTTCGATATTTTTCCATAGATCTAAATATCTTGTGTGCTTTGTTTATGGCCAGGTCTACACTACAGTCTTTTGCCAGCATAGCTCTGTCAGTCAGGGGTGTAAAGAAGTGTGATCCTTGACTGACAGCTGTGTCCCCAAAAGCCCCTCACGTAGATGCAGTTATTCCAGTAAAAGCACAGTTTTGCTGGTACAACCTGCATCCACACTAGGAGCCTTTTGCCGGCATACACGTACCAATATAGATATACTAGCAAAGCACTCAAAGTATAGACCTGGCCAAGAAGTAAAGTGTGTGTGGTTTAGAAGTGCCTTTACAAACTCAGTGTGTTACTGGTTTAATTGTCACAAAATCCCCAAAAGGTGAAACAGTAAACCAGAGTATCCACAAGGATGGAGCTCTGGAGAAGGCATGCATGAGCTACTGGTGAGACTTGGGAGGTCCACATTGGTCTTGGGATCAAGGGTAGCTCAGCTGCAAGGCTTCACATCCCGAGAAGGTACCAGCATTGCACCAGTCTGCACCCCAGGAGTGAGCCTGAAAGGCCAGAGCAAGTCCATGTCCGGATGCTGCTCACACTCAGTAAATTCAAAAGCATGTGGGGGATGCAAAGTGTGAGTCCAATACAGCAGCCTAATAAATCCCATAATGGGGTACTCAGCCAGGGCTATACTACTTTCTTTTTTTTTTTTAAATGTATATGGGTAACAAAGATGCAAACCCCCACTTAATGCAATAAGATAATACATTTTAAAAGACCCAGGAAACAAAAGAGTTAATATTATGATAATAGTATTAGCAGCTTATGTGACACATACTACTGAACTACATATTTAGAAAGACTAACCAGTAATCCAAAATGTGTGGCAGAGAATTCTGTTTTGCATTTCCAATTTTGTTTTCTTTTATGATGCAACCACAAGGCTACATTAACACAGACATCTGCATTTAATATTCTTGGTTTTGTATTTTTCATGTGAAGAAAAAAAATGAAACACAGCTCTGATAATACAGAGTTGCAGAACTGTGTTTATCCACAGCACCATAAGTTTTAGAGTACCCAAGTCTACAGATAAGGAAAAATGTAGTTGTGGCATTTGGAACTGTGCAATTCCACAGTATTCTGGAAAATAATGCAACTAAAAATCTATTCTACTACAAATGTTTAGGCTTCTCTTTTTTGCACTATAAACGCATGAGAACATTTTTTAAATAATTAATCATGCTGAAAATGGCTGAGTATACTTAAGGTCATACTGTGTTCTGAACCTCAAGCACAGAAGACTCAGTATGTGATCACTGAATCATAGAATATCAGGGTTGGAAGGGACCTCAGGAGGTCATTTAGTCCAGGGGTCGGCAACCTTTCAGAAGTGGTGTGCGGAGTCTTCATTTATACACTCTAATTTAAGGCTTCGCGTGCTAGTAATATATATAGACTTCTAAAAAATGTTAAAATGTAAGTCTCTATAAGTCTATATATTATATAACCAAACTACTGTTATATGTGAAGTAAATAAGGTTTTCAAAATGTTTCAGAAGCTTTATTTAAAATTAAATTAAAATGCAGATCTTATCAGTTTAGTGTGATTCTTTACCCTTGCTTTTCCTTGCTGAGTTTTCCAACGTCTGGCACGTATTTGGATACTTTAAGCTGCACACAGGCTTCTGAGTGATCAATTGTTAACCGGCTCCGAGAAGGACAGAGGACAGATTTCATGTGTGAAAATACATGTTCACACAGGTATGTGGATCCAAATGCTGAAAGCATTGCAAACGCAATTTTCTTCAAACAGTTACATTTCACTGGCAGGACATCCAGCAGGTCAGAACAGAGGCCCCATGATCTCCCTCGGTAGCTTCAAGTGAGCTCCGCAGCTCCACAAACTTTGATGTCCACAGTTCTGAGCTTTTTAACTGAATGAGTTGCATTTTGAAATCTTCAACACCCATCCACTGAAATACAGACATATCCAAGTCGCTTTCACTGAACTTTTCAGGTTTAATTAGAAAAGAAAGCATTGGGCCAAATCTCTGAAAATCTTGAAATCTGTCAGAAAATTCTGATTCCAGTTCTTGCATGTACTTTCAAATCTCAGCAACACTGACAGTCCAACGTGTCGATAGCTCTTATATGAGTTGGAAGTAGTGGAAAGTAGAAGTTTGAATATCCCTGGAAAAAACTGCTAGTTTCACAACAAATGCTTTCCAGGCTTCATAAAGATCCAGACCTGTTTGCCCTGCACCCTGGAGACAAAGGTTGAGTTCATTTAGGTGAGCGGTGATATCAGTTAGAAACTCGAGCTTACATGGCCATTTGTCATCATGCTGTTCTTTTTCCGACAAACAGGCTTTGATTGCATCAAAACAGTTTACAAAGCACACCAAAACCTTGCCACGACTTAGCCACCGAATGTTGCTGTGAAGTGGGATGTCGTTATAAGCACTGTCCATCTCTTCTAGCAGTGCTTGAATCTGTCTGCAGATCGAGCAACAAGGAAATTCACAAATTCACCACTGTATTCATCACATTATTAAGCTCTGAATTAGAAATTTTAGCACACAGGTTTTCTTGATGGATGATACAGTGAAATTTGACTGTTGGACGGCCAATTTGATCTTCAGTCTTCAACCTTCTGTTTTCTGACCATGGCAGGAGCACCAGCTGTTGTCACACAAAATATTTTTCTGGTGTCAACTCCTCGTTCTTCAAAATGGTTTACAAAACTTTCCAGTATATCTTCCCCCTTTGTTGTGCCATGCAGGGGTTTTAGGCAACAAAGTTCCTCTTGGATTTCATCGGAAGCACAATATCTTGCAACAACTGCCAAACGTGGAACGTCGTTTATATCCACGCTCTCATCAACTGCAATACTAAACACTGCTGTGTCTTTCAATGCAGTTGTCCACTTTTCCTTAATGTTTTCTGCCATTTCACTTATGCATCTCTCAACTGTTCTGACAGAGATGGGCAGGTCTTTTATTCTAGGTATGACTGTATCTTTATTTGGCAAATCATTGGACAAAATCTCTGAACCGCTGAGAAAAACTTATTTTATATATTCCCCATCTGTAAATGGCTTTCCGTTTTTTTTGCAAAGCACTGTGCAATCTTGTAACTTCCTTCTGTAGCTTGATTTTTACTTACACTTAAGCTTTTAAAAACAATGCTTTGCTTCTCATACGCTACTACTGCCTTTTTGATCGATTCAGTCTTGTCTGCTTTGTCAAGAAAGGTTTTCTCGTGCTTCGTTTCAAAATGTCGAACACTTGATGTGCGACAAACAACACTTGCATAACAGAAAGCATAAATAGCATGGTCCTTCTTTTCAATAAATCCAAATGCGGCTGTCCAAACATGCTGAAATGATCGGACATCTAGCTTCGCTTCCTTAGGAGCTGCCATTTTGTCAAATGTTTCCTTCAACTCTCAGTGGAGAAAAAAAATGGCGATAGAAGGCAAGCACAAGGTCAAAATGCAGCGTGGCCTGATATAAGCAATTTTAAGATGGGGGTGCTGAGCTGCACCCCCTCTTGCCTCGTGTGTAACCCTCACTGTCCCAGGCTGGGGACAGTGGACCACGGCAGGGAGGCTGCAGAGCACTGATCCAAGGCCAGAAGCCGAGCCCAGGGTGGCCTGCTGGGACTCCAGGCTGGAAAGCAGGCTGAGCAAGGCAGAAGATCCAGACCCTGGCTGGCAGGTCGTCAGCGGCTGGAACCACAGATTGGCAACTGAGGTGAGTGGAGCTGGTGGCTGGTAGAGCTGAGCAGGGCCGGAGGCCTGGACCCTGTCTGGCAGGGTGCTTGCCCTGGAACTCCAACCGGAAGCAAGGTGAGTGGGGCTGTGGCGGGGACCCCGGCTGGCAAGGGGCTAGCAGCAGGAACCCCAGAGCAGCGACTGAGCAGCTCAGCCCGCTGCCGCTCTAGGGTTTCGGCTGCTGGCTCCTGCCAGCCGGGGTCTTAGCTCGCTGCCAGCCTGGGGTTCCTTCACCCAGTCCAGCAGCGGGCGCTGAGTGGGACTGGCAGGGGGACCCCAGCTGGCAAGGGACCAGCAGCAGGAACCCCAGAGTGGCGGCAGGCTAAGCCGCTCAGCCCGCCACCGCGCGCCATCAAAAATCGGCTCGCGTGCCACCTTTGGCACGCATGCTGTAGGTTGCCGACCCCGATCTAGTCCAACCCCCTGCTCAAAGCAGGACCAAACCCCAACTAAATCATCCCAGCCAGGGCTTTGTCAAACCTGACCTTAAAAACCTTTAAGGAAGGAGATTCCACCATCTCCCTAGGTAACCCATTCCAGTGCTTCACCACCCTCCTAGTGAAGAAGTTTTTCCTAATATCCAACCTAAACATCCCCCACTGCAACTTGAGCCCATTAATATTTGTTCTGTCATCTGGTACCACTCAAAACAGGCTAGATCCATCCTCTTTGGTATCCCCTTTCAGGTAGTTGGAAGCAGCTATAAAATCCCCCCCCATTCTTCTCTTATACGGCCCAAAATGCAGTTAGCCTTCTTGGCAACAAGGGCACACTGTTGACTCTCAACCAGCTTCTCATCCACTGTAACCCATAGGTCCTTTTCTGCAGAACTGCTGCCTAGCAATTCGGTCTCTAGTCTGTAGCAGTGCATGGGATTCTTCCGTCCTAAGTGCAGGCCTCTGCACCTGTCTTTGTTGAACCTCAGCCAGATTTCTTTTGGCCCAATCCTCTAATTTGTCTAGGTCTCTCTATATCCTATCCCTACCCTCCAGAGTTTTTACCACTCCTCCCAGTTTAGTGTCATCGGCAAACTTACTGAGGGTGCAGTCCATGCCATCCTCCAGATCATCAGTGATATTGAACAAAACCGGCCCCAGGACCGACCCCTTGGGGCACTCCGCTTGATACCAGCTGTCAACTAGACATGGAGCCATTGAGCACTACCCGTTGAGCCCGACGATCTAGCCAGCTTTCTATCCGCCTTATAGTCCATTCATCCAGCCCATACTTCTTTAACTTGCTGGCAAGAATACTGTGGGAGACCATATCAAAAGCTTTGCTGAAGTCAAGGAATAACATGTCCACTGCTTTCCCCTCATCCATAGAGCCAGTTATCTCATCATAGAAGGCAATTAGGTTAGTCAGGCATGACTTGCCCTTGGTGAATCCATGCTGACTGTTCCTGATCACTTTTCTCTATCTCAGTGCTTCAGAATTGATTCCTTGAGGATCTGCTGCATGATTTTTCCAGGTGGGGGGTTGCCGGTCACCATCATTAAAGGTGACTAGCAAAGGGAAAAGAAGTGGGGTTTTGCCCTTATTTGTCCTTGATGCATAAAGGAACGGCAATTTTTGTCTTGGTTTTTACATTTGAAGTATCAAGTCTTGAATTCTCCATTCCTCTAACAAAAAATGGAATACTGAGATGACATCAAAACTGATACGAAAGTGAAGACTGAACTACCAAGAGAGTGGGTTTTTCTGGAAAAAAAATTTAAAAATCCCAAATTGTAACATCTATTTAATTCAAACCTGAACACACTTGGAAAATAAACACTTTCCTTGAAAGATGCAATACTTTCTCCTCATTCAAATCCTTCCTAAAAGCCACTACTTCTCCAATACTACACGTAATATGCTACTAATTTGCCCACTGCCCCAAGCTTCCTCACATTTTTTATAATCCACATATTCTGGATTTTCAAGGTCCTCCAGGCAGACACTGTACTTTGTGTACAGGACAGTCACACTATCAGCAATAAATCATACGTGCATACACCTATACCCATGAAAGGATGAGAAAACTCCTACTAGGATTCCCTCCACCAAAACAAGGGAAGACGATATTTCATTTTCCAATCTTTCATGCATTTAGACATTTTAAAGAAACTAAAAAGAACAGTTTTTAGTTTCCCAAGCAGGTAACCTTTAAGATTAATTGCAAAGTAGGTTATGAATGAAAGCTGATGTCAACTTTAGCTCTGTTCAGGCCCCTTTGTAGAATATAATTATGTGGCCGTGCAAATGACCAGATAATTGCTCTTTTGTTTTTAAGATTCCATACAGTTGTGGTCCAAAATGTAAGCATTCATTTAGAAAATATGTAGTCTTTCATTCTTATGGTTGACAAGACATGCACAAGTAAATAAATTCAGTTAGGCTACTACAACCGTAGTTCAAGCCTTGGCTTGTTTAGCCTAACCAAAAGAAGGCTGAGGGGAGATATTATTGCTCTCTATAAACACATCAGAGGGATAAACAACAGGGAGGGAGAGGAGTTATTTAAGCTAAGCCTCAAGGTGGACACAAGAACAAATGACCATCAAAAAGTTTAGGCTCAAAATTAGGAGAAGGTTTCTAACAGTCAGAGGAGTGAAGTTCTGGAATAGCTTTCCAAGGGAAACAGTGGGGGCAAAAAACGTAATTGGCTTCAAGAATGAACTTGATAAGTTTATGGAGGGGAAGGTGTGATGGGACTAGCTACAATGGCATGTGACCCATTGGCAACTGCCAGTAGCAAAATTTCCCAATGGCTGGAGGTGGGACACTAGATGGGAAGATCTGTGAGTTACTACAGAGAATTCTTTCCCAGGTACCTGACTGGTGGGTCTTGCCCATATGCTCAGGGTCATATCTGGGGTCAGGAAGGAATTTTCCCCCAGGACAGATTGGCAGAGACTCTGGGGTTTTTTCACCTTCCTCTGCAGCATGGGGCATGGGTCACTTTCAGGTTTAAAATAGTGTAAATGTGAANCTTGCCCATATGCTCAGGGTCATATCTGGGGTCAGGAAGGAATTTTCCCCCAGGACAGATTGGCAGAGACCGGGTGGGGGGGGGGGAGGGGGGGTTCCTTCCTCTGCAGTATGCGGCATGGGTCACTTGCAGGTTTAAACTAGAGTAAATGGTGAAATCTCTGTAAATTGAAGTCTTTAAGCATGATTTGAGGACTTTAGTAACCTCAGCCAGAGGTCAGGGGTCTATTTCGGGAGTGGGTGGGTAAGGTTCTGATGTCCTGCACATTGCAGGCCCCAGACTAGATGATCACGATGGTCCCTTCTGACCTCAAAGTCTGCTACATGCAGCAATGACTCAAGATGTGCAAAACGTGTTTTAGCAAATGAAGATTATATTCATTAATTGTAGACAGTTTAATGTTTTTTAATTTAAGGACTGTTTAATCTATAATCATTATTAGTAAAATATAAACTTATTTTACTGAAGACCTACTGCTATATTCAAAATATTTAAATCAAACATGAAAAACAAAGATTACACCTTTCTTAGTATATAGTGTAACGTGGTGTTCACTTATTTTGTTGCATAGTAAGCTGGCTTCCAGATTCATACAGAAATAGATTCTACTTTCTCAATACACCTCTACCCCGATAGAACGCTGTCCTCGGGAGCCAAAAAATCTTACTGCGTTATAGGTAAAGCTGCGTTATATCGAACTTGCTTTGATCCGCCGTAGTGCGCAGCCCCGCCCCCTCAGAGCACTGCTTTACCGCGTTATATCCGAATTCATGTTATATCGGGTCGCGTTATATTGGGGTAGAAGTATACCATCTCTTCCTTTATCTTTCCTAAAAAGAGTCTTATACGGACCTATCACTGTAGCTCCCAAGCATCCATCCCATTCAGCAACATCACAGTTTATCACATTAAGCTACTTTCTTATCACACTGAGGTCAAGAATAGTTTATTTTTTATTTTCACACACAAAAAATAACCAATTAGAGGGGGGGAAAAGAGCATATTTGAAACAGTGTAAATTAGGTGCTGTAGTGGCCCTAATTGCTGTAGTGGCAACACATGCTTGTTGAATCCCCGTTCTACTTCTAAACTGTTTATCCCAGGAAAGGTATTTTTCTCCCTTATACCTCCTTCTCTACCCCAAATCCTATACTGGAATTCGCTAGCACAGACCTCTGTTCCCACACAGAGTACCATAGAAGCCAAAGGGATTTTGCAGTGGCACAGCAGGAGTCAGAACTAGTGAATCCTGACATAGGGTGGGGTTTACAATGGCTCCATTACTGCTGTCAAGCTTCTTTAGAAAACTACACGAGTATGACTGAACATGAAGTATGTTATTATGGTCAAACTGTGCACAGAATGTCCAAGGGTGATAGCTCAAACTAAGATTTCAACTTAAATCTCCAGTGGTGGAGAAAAAAAATCAAAATGATAGGTAATAGTCATAAGGGAGCAGTGTTAGTCATCACAGGACAGACAGACCAGATCAGAGCACAAGTGGCATTTTAAAACATGCAAGACATACACATGCATTGATGAAGGAATGCAACAGTGAGAAAGATCAAAAAGCATAATTTTCCAATTTAATGGTCTGTTAACTGTTGTGCTTGTTTCATTCCAGGTCAAATATGGTTGTAAATAAAGGTAACCGGGCCCTGTTCAGTGAAAGCTGCATCAACAATGATCAGAATAATTCTGCCAGCAAAGCAAAGAAAAAAAATAGCAATAATATTTCTGCTTTTTGAATTACTTCACTATATCTTGGTTGTAACGTCAAACTCTGACAAAAATTAGATTTATGCTCTTCAATCCCAGTTGCAAAGAGGAACACATTAGTGAACAGAAATCAAAATTTAGCAAGACAAACCAAGTGAAAAAAATCAGATAAGCATGTGATTAAGCAATTATGATTCTGAAGATAGTCACCTTTTAGTTTTCTTGACAGACAAGGGCTGCATGAAGACCCCCCTCTAGCTGCAAATCACAAAGTAACAAAATCAGGGAAAAGAACAGAGCTGCTGAAATTAAGAAGTAATTCTAACAGCCTCATAAGGCCATTAGATAAAGTTTAGAAATTAAACAGAAAATGTGTTTCCTTTAAGGTTTCAAATCCTTGTCAGATAGAGTATCTCTAAAACATTGTACTATGACACTTCTTTGCACTCCAGGAAAAACAAACTCAACTGAAGTTTTTTACTTTTAAAAATATACAATTAATTTGTCATAGCAGTGTCGTATTTTTTTTTTTTTTTGGCCTGGCTAATGGATTACCATCTATTACCAGCAAACTTGTAAATCAGAGAGATTGGAATGTTCATTCTTCCCTCTAATATAGAAAATGAGTTCACCATAAAATTGAAGTTTTTTAAAAAATTCAATCGGGGACTAAGATTTTCATTTCAGGAAGTTAAAGAATTAAGACAATATTTTATTTACAAGAACTTGCACCTCAGACAAGAGCATCAAAACCTAAAGAAACAATTATAGACAAGCTTAACAGTTACACTGAGAATTTGTGCTTATTGTTGGTAGTAAACTAGACAATTGGCAATGAGCTGTCATAATTAATGTACTTTTTGATTAGATCAGCTTTCCATGCATCACATCAGCCTGGTCAAAAGATTGGTAAGAAGGGTATTAATTTTCTCTTAAAGTTATCAATTAGAATGATGGTCTTACAACTTTTGGTTAAACAAAAGGAGAAAAGTACAAAACATAAGACTGTACTAAAATATGTATATTAAGAACATTGTCCCAAACGCCAATCTTTACCAATTTTCTCTATATGCATAAAGAATCTGCACACCTGCTTCTGAAAAAGCCTTAAGTTTCCACACACAGGTTTTTAACACTATTTTTTTTTATGATTTTGGCCATTTAAGGAATTTAAAGAGCCTGCAATGTGTGTTCATCTCTCAGCTAAAGCACCAAAAATACTGCTTACCTATAAGCTCCACTATGCTTCCACTGCGGCTTCTGCTGATAGACTCGTCTTTGGATACACTGACCTGTGTAATGCCTCCTGAAGTGGTCAGGGCATGAAGAAGATCAGGCGGTGGTGTTCTAAAAAGTTGTTGTAATAGTTCTAAAGCTCCAGTCACAACATTGTGGTCCTGGTGCTGAGTGTAATGCAAAGTCAATTCATAGACCTATAAATCAAAGAAAGCTTAGTAGTAAATATTTATAACTATCTCCTTTTCTAAATAGGCTCTTGCACCACTCTTGCAGCCAGAGGTTCTAAGCAACTTCCAGTAGTGCATTAAGTGACGTGATTAACATCTGTCACATGCAGTTTGTTTTCTCTCATCCTCTTCCCACAGAGAAAAGTGTGTGTGCAATGTGTTTTGTTTTGGTAGGATTTTTATTTTTAAAAAAAGGTACACACTGCTGTATTAGAAAAGGCAAGTCAAATAAGTGTGCTTTGCACTTGAAGCAGAAGATGGCAAGGTTTGTGATGGTCCTTAGCTCCTTAGGACTACTAATTCATAATACTGCCATTGCGCTTTGCTTTGTAGGGATATTTATATTTTGCCAGTCACTGGGCAAACATATAATCAAATAATAGAATAATATTGACAAAAAAACTATAAATGGCTCCCAACTCAGAACTAAAATAGTTGACAACAAATATGAGAAATACATTATACTGTACACTACAAAGATGTTTGCTGGCTCATAAGCCAACTAGTACTTTGAAAGAGTTACCATTCAACTCTCACCTGTATAAGCTGATCTGGAGAAGGTGAAATCTCTGTTTCTTTTCGTGTTACACCAAAACTGCCTTTCAGACTGGTATCCTTTACTTGCTGCTGCAGTAATGGTATTAGATACCTTAGTGTGAGCAGTACTCCAAGAATTAAAAGAGTAGGATGTTCATCTTCCACAGGAACCAACAAACCTGCAAAAAAGTTACGACTCTTATCTTACTGGTAGTACAAGTACTATGCATTAACTGAAGACATTATCATCAGTTCTTTTACTTATCCAAAAAAAATAGATAAGGAGGATCAGCTCCCAACAGTCATAACTCCATCACTCTTCTCACTGAAGTAATAGCTATCAAAAATGCTACTTTCTTAGAGAGATACAGCAAAGAGCAGGCAGCAACCAGTTCAAAGGGCAATCCCATCTCACTTTCTGTCACCAGATTTAAGACCCAGAGAGGAAAGGGATCTATGACATGGGGATATAACCTGTCCAGACCCTTTTAAGAATCTGACATTGGACCAGAAAATACCAAGCAGCCCACAATTGGAGGGTGGAAAGCAAAGATAGTTCCATCAGGATTTACCTGGCAGCTACCTGATTGGCCTTGTTGTTTTCGGTGCAACAAGTAATCCAAAATATGTTGGAGAGAGGCTAGGATTGGTGAAACACCCTTCTGTTTTGACCATAAGGAGAATTGTTTTCACTTTAACAGTTAAGTATATCTAGTAGGTAGCTTTCTGATATTCCGGAGAATTTTTTGTACATTTCCTCAAACACTCTGCTTCCAGAGGCGTTAAACATGAAGCATCCAGGCCGGGAGATAGAGAGCAGCCAGGCTGGGATGTAGCAGGTCGCAGTCTTGGGAGATCAGGTCCAGTTCTGGAGGTAGTGCCAAAGAAGCCCTGCCAAGAGACTCAGCAAACTGGAGAACCAAACCAGGGCTATGAGGATCATACAAGCAAGATCCTGCTTGAGCAACGCCCTGGGAAGAAGCGGAATGGGAGGGTAGGTATACATCACATTGCCGTTCCAAGACTGGAGGAAAGCATCTATCAGAGATCCCTGATTGTGTGCTACCCTGCAACAACAAACCTATTACATTCTGTTAGGAAGAGTAGCAAATAGGTCTATGTGAGAGGCCCCCCCAGGTTTGAAAAATTAATCTCACCATATCCAGCTTGAGAGACTGCTTGTGATCTCTGTTGAACAATCTACTTACTGAACTCCCAAGAGGCTTTGAGGTGTATTGCATTGGCAATACAAAACTCTTAGATATATTGCTTCTTCACAGAGGCAATCTGATCTGAACCCTCCTTGCCCATTCACAGAGAATACTACCACAGCATTGTCTGTGAGGACTTGTAGATCCTCTCCCTTCATGTGAAGGAGAAAAGATCAACAAGCCAGATGAATACCCCACAATTCCTTCATGTTTATGTCGAGGGTCAAATCTTGTTGAGAACACACAGCTTGAGTTGGTAGGTTTACTAGGTGAGCTCCACAACCTACAGAGGAAGTATCTGTAACCAGAGTCAATATGGGTAAGGGAAGGTGAAGGAAATTCCCATTACATATGTTGGCCACATCCATCCACCACCAGTCCAAGGAGGCTAGTACTTGAATCAGCATGTCCAACGGGTGACGAGGGAGGAGTAAACCAGCTTGAACCAGCCCTGCAACTTTCTGAAACAAAGTCTGGCATGCCGAATCACATACATGGAGGAGACCATGCGTCCCAGCAGTCTGAGGAAATTTCTTACTGTTGTAAGTGGATGGGCTTTCAGATCTATGGAAATGTTTAACATTGTCTGGAATCTGGCTTCAGGCAGAAATGCCCTGGCTATTATACAATTCAGAAACACCCCTATAAATTCTATTCTCTGAGCTGGGGAGAGTACTGATTTGTCCTCATTGATCAACAGACCCAGAATACTGAAAAGAGACAGATCCAGGATAGAATGACTTCTGCTTGGAGCTTGGATAGACCTCATATCAGCTAATCGTCCAGGGATAGAAATATCTGCATCCCTGCTTTAATCAGGAATGCAGCTACAGCCACCATGCGTTTTGCAGACCGACAGATACGCTGAAGGATAGGACCAGAAACTGATAATGGGTGTTGTTGACCAGAATTCTTAGGAATCTTCTATGGCTTTGATGAATAGCGACATGAAAATATGCATCCTTCATGTCAAGAGCAGTGTACCAGTTGCCTGGATCCTCGGAGGGGATGACAGAGGCCAGACTGATGATGTGAAACCTTATTTTCTTTATATATTTATTCAAATGTTGCAAGTCTAGGAAGGGTCTGAGACCTCATTTTTTCTTTGGAATCAGATAGCAACATGAACAGAAACCCTTCACTCGGTGGAGAGGGTGAACCTCTTCTATAGTTCCCAAATGCAGAAGAGACTGCACTTCTTGGAGAAGGACATCCTCATGACAGTGGTCCCTGAAGATGGATGAGAAAGGGGATTAAAAGAGGGGGACAAACTGCAGTGTGTGTCCTGTTCCCCAGTACTTCAGACCCATTGGTCTGTAGTAAGATGGGACCAAGCATACAGGAAGTGAGATAACCTATTGGAAAAAATGGGGAGGGAGAAAACTGGTACATTGTCATCTGGTACTCTAGCCTTGACAAGACAGCCAAACAGACATCTATGGATTTCCCAACTGTCTTGAAGAACCTGCCAAAGAAGAAAACTGAGGAGGAAGTGGTCTTCTCCTGTGCTTTTTCCTCTATTTTCTAGATTGGTCAGGCTGCCTCAATGGGAAAGGAAGGGATCTCTGCTGGCAGAATTGTTTTCTTTTAGGAAAAAGCATGAAAATTTCCAATGATTTCAACATGGCCCTCGAATCTTTGAGACTGTGGAGTGTCTCATTAGTCTTCTGCAAGAAGAGCATAAGGACCCTCAAAAGGGAGATCCTAGTTCACCTGCTGGGACTCCTGTGGTAGACCCAAGGACTGAAGCCACCAACATTTGTGCATAGATACTGCAGATCCCAGGGCTCTGGCCACCAAATCTGCCCCACCTAAGGATGCTTGCAGAGAGGTGTGAGCCAACAGCTTGCCCTTGTCGAGCACTATATGGCAACCTCTGGCAACTTGTCTGAGATGTTTAGCTTACTGTCCCAGAGGAAGAGGTGGTATCTGGCCAATAAGGTTTGTTGGTTATCTATACAATATTGTAGACTAGATGTGGAATAAATTTTTCTACCAAAAAGCCTAATTTCTTTGTATTCTTGTCCTTTGGGGTAGAAAAGGGTTGACCCTGATGGCACTCTCATTTGCTGCCATGACAACTAAGGAATCTGGTGAAGGATAGTTATAAAAACATTCATAGCCTTGAGAAGGGTCATCTTCTCCTGGTTCTCTTGGCTGTTGGAGGCAGAGGGTGACAGTTGCCACAAGGATTTTGCAGATTTAGTCTGGCCTTGCTGATAGGTAGAAGGCTCTGCCGAACTCAGAATGTCTACCACCCTGTGAGAATTATCTTGGACCACCTCAACAGAAATATCAAGAGGTATCTAAAAAAATCTTGGTAAGTCCTGCAGTCATTTTGGACAGGTAAGGAATCCCAGAGAACAATAGTCTCACTTGGTGATGAGGAGGATGAGTGCAAAAGAGACTGAGGCTGATCCTCCTGTAGTGCAGCGGGTGGAGGTTCCAATGCCTGCAGGCCTGAGGGTCTTCCTTGGTACCAACAATAACCTCCTGGACCTCCTCATGTGCTCTCGCATGTCCTCTGCTAGCAGATCTGGTGATGAACCTGGGAGGATCCAGAAGCGGGATGCATGCCCCACGGGTTCCAGGAGCCATAACAGCAGCAAGAGTCTGTCTCTGAACATTTGGTGGATAGTAACTGAACTCCCTTGATGAAGGAGCATAAGAGCCTATCTCACACTCCAAGGAGGACCCTAAAGTGCTCTATCATGATGGCGTTATGCCAGATGGTGCTGAGGTTCAAGAGCTTCTCTCCAAAGATATACCACTACAAGGGATGATATGCTAGGTTTATCCCTAGAGTGCACAGGTCAAGCAAGTGCTGGATACTCTGATGATCTAGCCCTGCCCCATACCAGGAGCTCATCACAACTCTGAGTTAAGTCCATAGCCATGGCCTAAGGATGCACACTGGTATCGGCCGGCTTCACTCTGATACCATCAGTGAGTCCAGTACCAAGAGTATGTCTTGTGGCACAGGCCTCCAGAGTCATTGCTGCCGAGATTTTCCTGGTGCTTCTGTTGCTGAATGAAGTAGTCAGTATCCTAGCAGACATCAGTCTCAACAGCCCGGGCACTGGTGCCGGAACTGATGACCCCAATTAGAAAAGCTCAGTACTGCGGAGGGACTCTTCCTGGAGCAGACCCTCCTCAATGCTTACTGGTGGACAGTACCAGGAATCTCAAAAGTCTCTGCTCAAAGAACCCCTTCTAAAGTAACTACACAATGTCATGTGGGGGCAGCCACAGAATGCCTTCTAATTTTTAGAAGAGTGTGCAAACTCCACCCATCTAAAATTGTGGAAGCATTTTATTAACTCAAGACTTAGTTCTTCAAGTACAGAAAGGTAAAGAAGCGACTTTAAAGCAGGGATGGCCAGCAGGATCTTCAAGGTTGGCTTTTAAAGAAGGAAAAATGGACATGAAGGATACTCCTGAAAATGTAGGTATTCACTAAAGAGAAGCAATTAGAAAGTCAAACAGAATGTTGGTGTGGAGGGATACAGCTTGCTCAGGAAGGATAGACAGTGGAAAAAGGGAGGAGGTGTTGCCTTATATATTAAAAATGTACACACTTGGACTGAGGTGGAGATGGACATAGGAGACGGAAGTGTTGAGAGTCTCTGGGTTAGGCTAAAAGGGGTAAAAAACAAGGGTGATGTCATGCTAGGAATCTACTACAGGCCACCTAACCAGGTGGAAGAGGTGAATGAGGCTTTTTTTAAACAACTAACAAAATCATCCAAAACCCAAGATTTGGTGGTGATGGGGGACTTCAACTATCCAAATATATGTTGGGAAAATAACACAGCGGGGCACAGACTATCCAACGAATTCGTGGTCTGCACTGCAGACAACTTTTTATTTCAGAAGGTTGAAAAAGCTACTGGGGGGAAGCTGTTCGAGACTTGATTTTAACAAATAGGGAGGAACTCGTTGAGAATTTGAAAGTAGAAGGCAGCTTGGGTGAAAGTGATCATGAAATCATAGAGTTTGAATTCTAAGGAAGGGTAGAAGGGAGAACAGCAAAACAGAGACAATGGATTTCAGGAAGGCGGATTTTGGTAAGCTCAGAGAGCTGATAGGTAAGGTCCCATGGGAATCAAGACTGAGGGGAAAAACAACTGAGGAGAGTTGGCAGTTTTTCAAAGGGACACTATTAAAGGCCCAAAAGCAAGCTATTCCGCTGGTTAGGAAAGATAGAAAATGTGGCAAAAGACCACCTTGGCTTAACCACGAGAGCTTGCATGATCTAAAAAATAAAAAGGAGTCTCATAAAAAATGGAAACTGGGACGGATTACAAAGGATGAATATAGGCAAACACAGGAATGCAGAGGCAAGATTAGAAAGGCAAAGGCACAAAATGAGCTCAAACTAGCTACGGGAATAAAGGGAAACAAGACGACTTTTTAATCAATACATTAGAAGCAAGAGGAAGACCAAAGACAGGGTAGGCCCACTGCTCAGTGAAGAGCGGGAAACAGTAACAGGAAACTTGGAAATGGCAGAGATGCTTAATGACTTCTTTGTTTCGGTCTTCACCGAGAAGTCTGAAGGAATGCCTAACATAGCTAATGAGAAGGGGGTAGGTTTAGCAGATAAAATAAAAAAAAGAACAAGTTAAAAATCACTTAGAAAAGTTAGATGCCTGCAAGTCACCAGGGCCTGATGAAATGCATCCTAGAATACTCAAGGAGCTAACAGAGGAGGTATTGGAGCCTCTAGCTATTATCTTTGGAAAAGCATGAGAGACGGAAGAGATTCCAGAAGACTGGAAAAGGGCAAATATAGTGCCCATCTATAAAAAGGGAAATAAAAACAACCCAGGAAACTACAGACCAGTTAGTTTAACTTCTGTGCCAGGGAAGATAATGGAGCAAGTAATTAAGGAAATCATCTGCTTGGAAGGTGGTAAGGTGATAGGGAATAGCCTGCATGGATTTGTAAAGAACAAATCTTGTCAAACCAATCTGATAGCTTTCTTTGATAGGATAACGAGTCTTGTGGAAAAAGGGAGAAGCTGTGGATGTGGTATACCTAGACTTTAGTAAGGCATTTGACACGGTCTCGCATGACATTCTTATCGATAAACTAGGCAAATACAATTTAGATGGGGCTACTATAAGGTGGGTGCATAACTGGCTGAATAACCGTACTCAGAGAGTTGTTATTAATGGTTCCCAATCCTGCTGGAAAGGCATAACAAGTGGGGTTCCGCAGGGGTCTGTTTTGGGACCGGCTGTGTCCAATATCTTCATTAACGACTTAGATATTGGCATAGAAAGTACGCTTATTAAGTTTGCAGATGATACCAAACTGGGAGGGATTGCAACTGCTTTGGAGGACAGGGTCATAATTCAAAATGATCTGGACAAATTGGAGAAATGGTCTGAGGTAAACAGGGTGAAGTTTAACAAAGACAAATGCAAAGTGCCCCACTTAGGAAGGAACAATCAGTTTCACACATACAGAGTGGGAAGAGACTGTCTAGGAAGGAGTACGGCAGAAAGGGATCTAGTGGACCACAAGCTAAATATGAGTCAACAGTGTGATGCAGTTGCAAAAAAAGCAAACGTGATTCTTGGACGTATTAACAGGGGTGATGTGAACAAGACACGAGAAGTCATTCTTCCGCTCTACTCTGCTCTGGTTAGGCCTCAGCTGGAGTATTGTGTCCAGTTCTGGGCACCGCATTTCAAGAAAGATGTGGAGAAATTGGAGAGGGTCCAGAGAAGAGCAGCAAGAATGATTAAAGGTCTTGAGAACATGACCTATGAAGGAAGGCTGAAAGAATTGGGTTTGTTTAGTTTGGAAAAGAGAAGACTGAGAGGGGACATGATAGCAGTTTTCAGATATCTAAAAGGGTGTCATAAGGAGGAGGGAGAAAACTTGTTCACCTTAGCCTCTAAGGATAGAACAAGAAGCAATGGGCTTAAACTGCAGCAAGGGAGGTTTAGGTTGGACATTAGGAAAAAGTTCCTAACTGTCCGGGTGTTTAAACACTGGAATAAATTGCCTGGGGGGTTGTGGAATCTCCATCTCTGGAGATATTTAAGAGTAGGTTAGATAAATGTCTATCAGGGATGGTCTAGACAGTATTTGGTCCTGCCATGTGGGCAGGGGACTGGAGTCGATGACCTCTCGAGGTCCCTTCCAGTCATAGAATTTATGAATCTATAATACCCTCCGGAGAAAGACCCAAGACCCCTCACACCAAAGACAAAACCCTGCTGCACACAACCGTGGTTACACACGTTTTGTAAGCCTTCCTAGATCCCAGAACGACCCCTCCCCCAATGCCCCAACTGTATGCTCCCTTTCTTTGACTATTATCTTTCAACATTAGAGAATCGTCATTTGACACCTGCCCTGGGCAGTGTCCAGGCTTGGCAAGCCTAAACACTAAAATAATCATAACATTGATTTGATTTCAGTTTTTTCTAACTCTTTTGATAAAAGTTTAAGAGTTGACAATGAAATAATTGTATTTTTTTTCCTTTTAGCATTAATCCACATGCTTATTCCATTAACAGAACTAGAATTAGAAGGACATTTTCACAGTTGACAGACTAATGAAACTGTTGATCCTTCAAGTATACTGGGAGTTCTGATGTATTGGATTATTCCAACTTTTCTTTTTTTCATTATGTACATGTTTTAAGTCACAATGCTCTATCATTTTATTTTGTGGACTATGCTTTTTCATTAATCTATACTTCTAGATTATCTATCCATAGTTTTGATATAGCATTTATCTGATTTAGGAAGAGGTGATGAGTATCACAGAAATACGGCATTATATGTCTGTAAAAGTCCCCCTGACAAAAGGCAAAAATGTGACATACCTAATTTTTTTCATTCTGTTGATTAAATGTGCCACAGTACCATAAAGCAGTGGTTCTCAACCTTTCCAGATTACTGTACCCCTTTCAGGAGTCTGATTTGTCTTGCATACTCCCCAAGTTTCACCTCACTTAAAAACTACTTGCTTACAAAATCAGACAAATACAAAAAGTGTCAAAGCATACTAGTACTGAAAAATTGCTTACTTTCTCATTTTTACCACATAATTATAAAGTAAATTGATTAGAATATAAATATTATACTTGCATTTCAGTGCATAGTATATAGAGCACAGTATAAACAAGTCATTGTATGAAATTTTAGTTTTTACTGACTTCATTAGTGCTTTATAGGTAGCCTGTTGTAAAACTAGGTTACTGTCTACATGAGTTGATGTACCCCCTAGAAGACCTCTGTGTACCCCACAGGTACGCATACCCCTGGTTGAGAACCACTACCATACAGCAAGCATTGGTGAGACCTAACATACATGTTAGAAGTTGGCAAGCAAAGCTACCTATCATAGGAATTACTATAATAATTTAATTTTATATTTGCCAATTCTGTTTTTTCCAATATTACTCATGACTTGAGGAAGTAGGAGAAGTTTCCTGAATCTTACCTAAAAGCACATTCAGTAACCAGGAATAAAAATATTGTGTTCTTCGTGAGTGTTGACAGATGCTCACTGCTGATCCAGCTGCTGTTCGACGGATGGTAGGAGAACTGGATTTAAGATTAGCAATGAAAGCCTTCAATAAAACCTAAAAGTTACAAAAATAAAAAAAAATAAAAAAAAATTCATCAAAGTTACTTAAAGACAGGCAGAAGTCAGTAAGCAAGTAAACAAGAAAATTCTTCCCCTCCATCCACCCAAAAAGTTATTTTGATTTAAAATTTACTATCAACAATCCAAGGGGTAGAGGAGAATTTAAATAATACACGTTTTAATAATTCAAATCTGGTAGCTGTTACACTGCCGTTTGTAACATCTGATTAATGGTTGATTAACTGTTTTCTCATGTGCAATATAAATGTTTCTTAATAGTTTAAAACAGCTGTACCTTGATTTCATTGTCATTTGCAAAGTTGCCAAATGCTGCCATGATTTTTGGTATTGCTGCAGCCAGTGTCTCTTGTACCGATTCTTCAGGTCGCTTACTTATTCGTGTTAGACAGGGCAATAGGTTGACTAAGTATGGCCTAGTTGTAGCATAGGAAGAAGAATTCTTTCGGTCAATAATATTTTATCTAATCATAAGCATTTGATACATTCTTTCTAATGCAGCCCACCCCCCAAAATCAAAGCTCGGAGTGCTGTACAACAGTATTATATACACATAAAGATATAATATATCAGCAATACAGCATATACACCATTATGGTGATTAGAAGTGGAAGGAGTTAAAAAGAGTACACAACACTGAACTAAAATTTTGGGGCAGGGACTATTGTCTTCATGAGGGTTTGTATAGAGCAAAACACATGCTCTATACATGTGCCTGTTGTATTAATTTCAATGGACTATATACGATCAAAGTGTTAAAGGTGTTAACATAACTGTCACTGTCCAACATTAAATAGTTTCAAACAAGCTTCAGTTTTTGGTATACAGAAACCTCTGCCTGCTTAGTACCATGGCAAACACTTCATTAATTTTTTTTTTTTTTTTAACATTTCATTAAAGATACAGAAAAGAAAGAAAAACAGTTAAAGCATTTGAAATGTAAAGTGTTAAATAAGGCTTTCATTTTAACCATAACCTTTGTTCCCTCTTTAGCTATATGGAGTTTTTATAAGGAACAAACCTTTGTTAACAGTCTTTTGATAGTATTAAAGATGGTAATAACTGCCCTTTCTGAAATAAAGAGATTAAGTTAGTTGCAATGGGCTGGAGCTGTTATTAAAGTCCAATCCTGTTTTTGTTTGTTTGTTTTTAAGACAAAACAAGACAAATGCACACAAAAGGGAAGAGGAAACCCCCCCCAGCAAAGATAGAAAAATACTATTGTTTCCATCTCTGGTGTTCACTTTCACTAGCTACCTCACTGCTGGAGAAACAAATGCACAACACACCAGTTTATTAGCTACTTTGAGACCTGGCAAACTTTTACCAGCATTGGGCTGTTTAGGCATTGCTTGTCTTTTTGGTCACAGGCTTACAACAGTGTTGTAAAATATGCGGTCTTGGCTGGGTAAGCCAGATTCTTATACAGAAGGCAAAAGAAGAGGGATAGGGAAGAGAAAGAAATAAGGTTGGGAAGAAAAAGACACAAGAAGGGTGACAAAGATCTCTGATGGTGTTTGGGATTTAATCAAAGCCAGTGGAGGTGGCCATGTAATCTGGCCCAGTCTAGTCAGGGCATCTTTTAGGATCAGGACAATGAAGGCCCAACAGCGCCATAGTGGATCCCAGGGTCCCAGAAAATGGTGGAGGTGGCAGCCAGAACGATGAAGCTCGCACCCTCCCCTTCTCTCTACCAGGCAATGTTCGCATGCACCAATCTTCCTCCCAAAGTCGCTTTGTTTAAGGACCCCAAAAGGAAGTGATGGGTGGAATAACCCATCCTTCATTAACATGTCCACCAATTATGCCTAATTTCCACCACACCAATTTTGGCCCATTTCCAGTCCCACATGCTTTTTGTTTGCCAGATATGATCTCACCAGAATCCTTGAATTATATCAGTAAGACTTTTTTGTTTAGATTAAGTCAGTCTGTTTTTCACCTTTACACATTTTTCTAAACAAAATTTTATTTAACAGACTGAGTTGGATTTGTAATCTTTTCCCATCAACATTTGTTATAGAGACTGGACTATTTCATAAGCTTCCATCCACTCTCTCACAGTTAGGCTCACAACTAGGATAGTCCTACTAAGCCCCAATTACTGCTACAGGCCCCAATCATTAATGGGATCTTTGGGTTATACAATAATAAACAGTTAATAGAAATAACTATAGAAAGATGCTCACAAGATAAGAATGGGAAGCAGTATGGTCCAGTAGTTACAGAAAGACAGGAAGTCAGGAGACTCGGGTTTCTAACTCTGCCATGTGTGGCTTAGGTAATCTTGGGCAAGTAATTATTTCATAACTGTGACTTGGATTCCTCATCTGAAAACTGGGGATCATTTTTGTAAAGTTCTTTGAGATCCGATGCACAGCGCTATGCAAGAATGAAGTATTCTGTGTGACTAATTTGTCTAGATTTTTTTTATAGTTAACACATTTAATGCAGTAAAACACAATAAGGCTTGAGGGGAGTGAGGGAGGTCAATAAATTACATCAAAATTCTATTCTCTGGTAAAATTACAGCTAAATTAATACCGCTGAATTATGCGCAACTTGTGGAATTTCAAAGGACCATAAGGGAATCCCAATGAATCCCAGCCAATAGCTTTATTAAATGAACATCTCAGTTTGGATTATGAAGCAGGACTGCCACCAGTGATGATGTATTTACTTTTTCAGTTTTATGTTTGTGTATGGTAGACAAATAACACTTCTGCATACCAAAAATGTGAATCACCTACCTGCACTTCTGAGGTCGAACCAGATGGGCAAGCTCAGCAAACCTCCAAACTGCAGCACGTAGGCTTCGAGAAGCACCATTCTAGATAGATTGAATGTATAATTTGTTACAGATCAGCACTCACAAACATCCTTTAAAACTGGATAAAATGATTTTGACTGTATATGAATTTTAACTACAAAAGAGATTCAATTCCCTAACATCTCATGCTTGTAAATCCTAATATGGCTTCCAGACAGGAAGTGAAATTAAAAACAAAGGACAGCCTAAACTCTCTCCTAGCTGAAAAGGAACATAAAAATGTGTTCAAAAAGCTCAATTTTTTAGTCTCTTCCTGGAGTTTTATCAAGTGGTCAAAAATAGGGACCAGAGAAGGTAGTCATATGCAAGAGAAAGTGAATGGCTCTGCTGAGATCAACTTCAGTGATAAGAAAGCATCCAGCCACAGGTAACAGCAGATTGTTCTTGCTCCCCCTCCTGCATCTCACAGCACAACAGCAGAATGATAAAATGCCAACATCTAATAGCTCCCGGTCAAGAGTCATAAATTCAGGCTTCACTCCACAGCCCAAGATGGCCGGGCCATTTCAGTTTAAGATTTAAGCCTGCAATGTACATGTTGCTGGAGGGAGAGGTGTTTGCTTTTTTTAAAAAAATTAAAATCTTAACTAGAAGTATAGTCCTCATCCATAAAAGAATTGGTTCAAAACAGTAAACTCACAGGGAAAGACAAATAGGAGACCTTTTAAAGTCATTTTGAATACTGTGGAAAAAAATTCACTTTCTAGCAATGTTAAATTAATGATGAGAGACACTACAGTCATTATATGCATCTTGAAATGTGTAGATGTTTCATACTCTTCTTCAGCAGGTCATTAATACCAAGTACTTTCAAGAATATCAACTGCATTCAAATCCCATAATGTTAGAAACCAAACAGATTAAAGACTGAATTAAGAGATTCTTGAATTGGTTTCTCATGTGTGAATTTTTCCCACATATATACAAGCTGCCTATCATGGTGGTATCGAAGAAACAAGATTATACTTAACCTTGTAAAAAATTGGAGTAAAAACTTCACCTGAAATCCAAACTATGTACCCCTTGGAATTTGGGTTATTGTCCTGAACCAAGCAATGGAAAATAGGGAGAGTACCATGTGCTTTTTTTTTAAAAAGCAGACAGGCCCGTGCTAGACAGGACTTCTTGTGACTCAGCATAAAGGCAACATATTGCTTTAAATCTGTTCTATTTTTTAGAAGTGGAAGTTGAATCTTTTGCTAAACAGCGTTTGGAGTCTAAAAGTAATGTAAGAAATGGTAACTTACTGTAACTGTGGTTGTTCTAGGTGTGATGCAAACATGCATTCCACTTAGATGTGTGCATGCTCAACATGCCAGAGCCTAGCAGTGCCCAAAGAGCAGCCGTGCTCACACCCCATGGCCATAGCCCCTCCTCTGGTGGCGCTGACCTGATCCCCTTAAGTTCCTTCGCACCGAACACCCAGAGACAATATCCGATACAGAGGGGATGGAGGGTGGATCGTGAAATATCCACCTATATTGTCTCTCAAAAAACCACAGTTACAGTAAGTAGTGTATTCCACTTAGGTGACTCACAAGCAATACCCACCTCTTGAGGTGGGGCTTGGAGTCTAACTAAACAAGGATTGCAGGACTGCCTACGAAAGCTTGTATCCTCCGTGGAAGATGCAGTAATGGTTCGTAAACATACGGACGAACACATAGCAGCCCTACAAATGTACAGTACTGAGATGTCACTGAGGAATGCTATTAACATTCCTCAAGCTCTTGTAGAATGATCTTGGAACTGTTAAGGAGACGTAGCCAAAGCTATTTCATATGCAGTCTTGATACAGGACATTATCCATTTAGAGATCGTCTGTGGGAAAAAAAAACCACTTACCCCATCATACAAATTGCATATGACACAAACAGGCAAGGCAAATCGTGAAACAGTTTAATCCTGTCCAGACAGAAAGCTAGACATCGTTAGACATCTAACATATGGACATGTTGCTCCTCCGGAGAGGAACGTGGCTTAAGAAAGAATACAGGTAAATATACTGCCTGGTTCAAATTAAACTGAAAATTTTAAAGTCACTTTGTTGTTGGAGAACTCTGTATAAGGAATGTCACACTCTTCTTGCCGATATTATCACTACCAGGAATGCAGTTGTCTGACACAAAAGGAGAAAGGGACAAAATGCCAGGTACTCAAATGGAGCCTGATGCCTGCTGGTTAGCAATCCACATCTGCAAGGAAAAGGTGGAATAAATCTTGCGGGAGCAGACTTAAATCTGCCCTACTGGGCCCTACCGTTCACCGGTTACGACCAGGGAATTTGGGGCTGGATGGAATCTCTCAAATCTCTGCACTGGAATCAAATAGCATTTCTCCATGTGCTTTGCTGCAGGCAATAACAAATCCAGCATGCTCCAGAGGTGTTCTCCTGCAGGAACTCCATTTGAATACCCAGGGAAGCAGCCATGCACTGCAAAAGGTTCTTGTATGCCTTGAAATCTCCGGTATAAGGGAGATGAAGAGCCAGGAACCACAGAATCATTCACAGATGAAGATGAAGTCGTTAACTGTGCCAGAGCTGGATCCCGTTCCAGGACAGACAGACCTGGATGGGACATTCTGGGGGCTCTGAGAGGGGAAGGCTCACTAGTGCCTGGGCCTGTGACAGATTGACAGTCACTGCCACAGACCTGGCTGGTGATCTCGCCTTCAAGCAAGATGTGGAGTGGGACCTCAGAGACCGAGGAGCATCCCACAGAAGCCACTGGTATGGATAGGGCTTTGGTGGTCAGTAGGAGCCATGCCAGGGACCCCTGTCCTGACCACGAGACAAGCACCAACCTCCTACACATAGCACTCCATGAACAGCTCCCGATGTGGGTCAGGCAGAGAGTGAGAGAAGGAAGATTCCAACCCAGACACTGAGGAATCCTGAGCTTCAGCGGATAATGGTGGAGCCAACCCTGACTCTAGTCCGACTGATCTGTAGCCCAGAATGAAGAGTGAGCTGGTGCAAACAGTCGGTTCTGGTGCTGAAAGCTGTACTGACCCCAAAGTCGGCAGTGGTACCAAGGTAACTGATGATACCAAAGAGCAGGGAGGTGAGTACTTCCATGGTAACATCGGTGGCATTGGCCATAGGGGTGCTGAAGAAGCTCCTGGTGCTGAGGAGATCCCTTGTACTGAGCCCCACTTCCACCGACTGCAAAGGGGAAACATTGGGGCATAGTGTTGACAGACCCACAGGTTCAGAAGCCCACCCAACTTACAGGGCTATAAAGGACACAGGCCTGGCAAATTCCTGAACCAAGGGAGAGGTCAGGAAAGAGGCAGAGGAAGTCTGACACTTATACACTCCTGGCACAGAAACAGCCAATGGCAGGATCACCTTCATCAGTACCAAACTCAACCAACACCCTGGGACCAGAACCTCTGACCTCCCTACATAGCACTGGCGAGTGGCTGCCAGGACCCACTCCTTCCCACGCACTGGCAGTCACACTGTGCCAATCCACACTTCTTCTGGAGGAGAGAGATGGGTCCCCACACAGGATCTAGACCAGATACAACCTTTTCCTTGGCACACTTGATGGGAAACATCTCCTCCATCTCTTCAGAGAGGCACCAGCTCCAGAGGGCAAAGCAGCAGCATTCTTAGAACCCAGGGTGACCTCCAATCTGCTGAAGGCATTGGTGCTGAAGCAGGCTACACGGCCTGTTCAAGCAGGTGCTGCTTTAGACAAAGATCCCTTGCCACCTGAGTCTATTTGGTGAACAACTTGCAAATTAAACTCCACTCCTTGACCTGGCTTCTCCTAAGCACAAGCACCACATGTGGGGATCGCTCACCCCTCCCACCCCCCACGACGGACAATGTTTAAACCCTGATGAGGGGGATCACCAGAGAAGTACTTAAACTAAAGCTAACTAATACCAATCTAACACTATACTAAGGGTACTAATTAACTATATAAAACTAGAAAAAGTCACTAAAATAGAGGACTTTGAGGTGAAAAGCACACAGAGCTCCAACTCCAGCCACAGGTGGTAAGAAGGAACTGAAGAGGGTCGGGACGGCAACTCCTCATATAGGCGGGGGGTGAGGGGGAAGAAGCTATGGCCCTGAGAAGCGAGTGCGCATACACACGGGTACTGCTAGTCAAAATTCTCCAGCTCCAGTGCAATGAGCGCGCAAATGTAATACATGGCTGCATATACTCGAAGAACAGATGGGAGTGTTTCAAACTTCAGTTTAAACACATTTTTTTCCTTCTCTTTTTGTATCTCTATAATCTGTCCATGTAGACTAGATTAATATTCACAAGACATTAATAGCACAGGTTAGGAGGAGAGTGGAACAGTTAGCACAACATCTCAGTACATGTGAAATCCTTTCATACTGTGAGCTTCTCCTATCTCTTAGAACAATGGGTCTAAAACTTTTTTACTGGCGACCCCTTTCACATCGCAAGCCTCTGAGTGCAACCCCCCTAATAAATTAAACACCCTTTTTAATATATTTAACACCATTATAAATGCTGGAGGCAAGCAGGGTTTGGGGTGGAAGTTGACAGCTCACGACCCCCCATGTAATGACCTTGCGACCCCGAGGGATCCCAACCCCCAATTTGAGAACCCCTGCCTTAGAAAAAAATGTCTCAAGTTGTTGGGTATTTTTTTAAAACTAATGAAAGTAATAGGGTTTATTTTTTACTCATAGTTGTGATCAAGATGCAAGAGCACCTACATAGAACATGGCAAATAACGAGACTTGCATGGGGTTCCACAGGGTGTTTTAGTCTTCAGCAGAGAAGAGCTGCTGGCGTCCTGAATAGAACTTCTATCTTCCCTGAGCACTACTCCAGTGAGTTATACTTCCCCTGCCTCTGATAAGAAATATATTAAAAGTATTAACGATGTGTTAGAAATGATTAATGATAATATTGGTCCCGCTATAAATTCTCTTCATGCGTATGTCTTCACAGGTGCAGTAAGCAGTCACCCAATGATACAGTGTTCCGCATTTAACATTTGCTTAATTTCTTCTTCCTTATTTTACAGGCACCTGCTAACAGAAGCTACCACAGACTAAAATAATTAGCTTGCATATATAATAAAAGCGTTGCCGTGGAAAGAAAGATGTTTGCCATGCTATATGGAGGTGCACGTTACCTGAGCAGCTGTTAACGAGGGACATTTTTATGTTTAACATCCACACATTGTCACACACACAAATATACATTAAAAAGAAACCAGTAAATATAGCTCTTGCAGCAGCTCAAATGTCAATTTAATCAAAGAGAAATTTACACTTTTTAAAAAACAATCACTTCACGGATCAATACATAACATTAATCTAACAGAATACTTAAATTATTAAATATCAGACATGCCCAAATAGATAAAAGGAAGGAACTACACTCACCTTTTTAATTTCTTTATAGAGTTCTAACTGTAACCTAGGAAGGTTGGAATCCATCAAAGCCTATAACAAAATGGACACAGAGTTTATTGTACCATAGCAGAATGTGATTTTCAACTAACAATGTTACACTTGTACTGGAACAGCTTCTGAAAGTATGAGGCAATCTGACCAGATGCTCTTTTATTTGGGGGGGGGGGTTGGGGGAGAGCAAGTGTTAGATGCTGCAAGACTCTCCTCTTTGAGAAAGCTTTTTACCACAGCCAAAAGGAAGAGGGAAGGAAGGAGACAGAAGGGGGAAAAAAATATTTATCTCAAAAAGAGTCTCCAATACAAAGGAAGGGAAAAGAGTAGAAGACTCCATCAAGTCTATTAGTTCCCTTGTCATGAAAACCTAATTTATCTAGGAAGTGCTTACATACAGTGGTGATGGATGTTTGCTATTGAAGACAAATATCTGAAGAAAAAGCCAGCAGCCTTATCCTACAAAGTGATGAGTTGCTTCAACTTTCATCAACTTAGATGGAAATCTAAAGTGTTTGGCAGCTTACAGGATCAAATCCAATGCTAGTTATCTGAAGCAGGCGGATTTTGCAAGGTGTAAAACAAATTAAAACTTAATTCTTGAAGGCATTGCCATTAAAGATTACACATTACGAGGCACCAATTCTAAATTTGTTTTACCCATATATTCATTTCAAAATCAAAATTAGTTTATAAACCCATTATAACAAGGGTCATGATAAATGACTTATTTTTAGTTTTTACAACAATAAGTAAGAAATTCCAATTAATTGCTGTTAAGGTTACAGAGTGAGCTGTACCTTTGACCCTCCACTCAACCTCTCCATTGCAATTCTTTCCAAGTTACAGGCCAACATCTAAACCTCTCTCATGGTGGAATCCCATGATTCACCCCCACTCTGACTGGGTCATCAAATTACAGTATTCATTTGCCAACTGTAGACTTAGCAGGGCTAGCTAGGTTATAGCCCACGCTTAGACTTTCCTTTGGGAGTCTAGACCAGGAGAAGAATGCAGTCACAGAACAGCTTATTCAAAATCAAGTAACATTTATTTACCCATAGGACACAACAGAGGAAAAGGTCAACACAACAAAAACCTAAACATATATAGTTTTAGCTAAGCTCGGTATTTCCTTCAAGCAGTTGGGTAGGTCCAGCTTAGCCTTGGTATCCCCTGTTGTCTTGGGGACCAAGTTACAACCCTCTCCTCTGCAGACCCTCTCCCACCTCAGAAGTTCAGATTTTCATCACTTTTACAGAATCACAGATATATAGGGCTAGAAGGGACCTTGAGAGGTCCAACCCCCTGCACTGAGGCAGAATCAAGTATACCTAGATCATCCTAGAAAGGTTTTTGTCAAACCTGTTCTTAAATCGTGCAATGATGGGGAATCCACAACCTTCCCTGGCAGCCTATTCCAGAGCTTAACTACCCTTATCGTTAGAAACCTTTTGGCCTGAAAGGATAAAAGTAAAGAAACAGTGCCAACAGTATATCAGAAAGTCTCTTACATGCTTTTGTTCTTAAGAAATGTGTTGACCTTGGTGGATAAGCAAGGTTAGCAAATGTACTTGAGCTCTCAATGTGTTAAGAGTAATGGTCAAGAACCAGGGAAACGGATGATGAAATGAATAATATCAATTTAACTTCATATAGAACAACCTATTAAAGAAAGGACAAACCTGATAAAATACATACATTACATAAGTCTTACTTTTATAACTTTATTGAGACATTCGTCAGCAACCATCCTGACATCAGACTCTGCATCATCACTGCAGAGAAGAAAGAGTTCCATAGCAATACCCAGCAGTTTCTGAAATTCTGGAGAATTCCTAAATTTAAAAAAAAGTTAACATGTTAAAAAGTACACTATGGAAAGTTAAATGAATGTTACTGTTTGTGAAGATAGACAGGCTGAAGACTGGATTCCATGTTTGTGGTTTTCACTTTTCTTATTGACCCGGTTTGGAAATAAAATAATATTATTACAAATGTTGTCCTTTTGCAATTGAATTGCATTTCCCATGCCCAATATTCTGAATGTAAGAGAGGTCAATATAGCATCATACTGTTTACATACCATCCTCTTTTCACCCCAGGATGACCCTGTATCTTGCAAACAATATGCTAAAGCAAGACAGCTCAGAAGACACAGTCCTTGCACCAGAATCACCCATAACCTCAGAAGTGTGTGTTAACTGCTCTTACTGAATCAGTAAAAACAACAAAGCACAGCACTTGGTGTAGGTCCTAAAAACCAGCATATTGATTGCAATTTAAGAGTGAGCTTTGCAAACACAGACTATTTAGAACCCAGAGACCACTCCTCCACGAGACTCTAATCTCTTTAAAACAGCCTTGCAAAATACAACACAGATTACCTGGGGCAAGCAAAACTTTCCCCTCCCCCCCATGTGAGAGAAAGGATAGTTCACAGATCAAGAGCATTTGCCTGGGACATGTCAGACCTGGTTCTTTTCCATGCTCCACCACAGACTGCCTGTGTAACTGGGGTAAGTCACTCAAGTCTCAGTTCCCCATTTTACAATACAATAAAAGTACTTCTCTACCTGACATTAGTTTTGTAGGGATAAACACACACACACACAAAAAAAAAAAAGATTGTGAGCTGCTCAGGTATTATGGTAAAAGGTCCTGCAAATGAGTCTCAGCCAAAAATACTTCCTTTGGGATTTGTCAACTGCTTAGCAATGGCTAGGATTATCCCCCACCTTTCTCAGTGAAGACAACCGATCAAGTTAAAGTAGTCAGGAGGGCAAAGAAACGTGGTAATTCAAAGAAAATCTATATAGCATTAAAGTTAATATACTAAATGCTGCCTTCTCCATTAAATGAACATTAACATGTAGTAGACAATTTTAGCCCAAGTTTGTAAGCAATAGAAATGCATGGCAAAAATTACACAGAAGTTATGTATTTACCAAACTCTCATTTAAAATGTAACCCTTTAAGATGAAACTATACTTTTGATCAATATTCTGTATTTTTTTACAAGACATTGTTTCAAAAGTAAAACTTATTTCACTGTACTGTATAACATACCATGTCAAATAGCGTAGGACCAAATTGCTAAAATAATTAAATGTCAACAAAAATAGTTACATGGAACTTCTTTTTAAAGTCACTGAAAAGATTGTCATGGATGTTACTACCATATGAGCCCTGGTTATGAACCAGGTTTCTAAAGTCACTGAAAAGACTGTCATGGATGTTATTACTGTAGCACCTATGAGTGAGTCCTAGTTATGCACCAGGCTCCTACTGTGTTAGGTGCTGTACAACCAGAAGAAAAAGACCATCCCTGCCTCAAGGAGTTTATTTTGCCTGCAGTTTTGTCAACACTAACTACAAACTAAGATCCAAATCCTATCACTGGAACCACATGCCGGATCTGGTCCAAAGTATAGTTTCACTCTGATCTTAGGGAAATACAAAGAGTAAACAAGTGTATATTTGGGCCAAGATTTTTCAGAGCAACTACTAATTTTGGATGTCCAACGTTAGACAACTTAAAAAGGGCCTGACGAGAGTGGGCCCAAAGCCAATTTCTGCAGAGCTTAAGCTTTCATTTTAAAAAATGAACTAACTAAACGGGAAACAAAAGTAAACTCAAGCAGTGTTTTCTTTGAGTCTGCATATATAGTTCCAGTGCCCCTACTACTCTCTTACCCCTGCCAAGCAACAACTGAATGAAAAAGACCTGGTCAATTCCTATACTATTATATTATTAATAATACTTATATTGTGGAAAAGGCTTGAGGCCCCAATCAGGGGTCATCGTGCTAGGACCACACATACAATAAAAGATAGCATATTCTCCAAACAGCTTACAACCTACGTAAATATTGCTATAAAGAAGTCCCTGGGAAACAATGAAACTGTTAAGAACCGTGTCACTTTCATGCTGTTCCTTGAGAATGCCATGAGATGCAGCTGAGACAGACACAGAAGTTTACTGGGGAGAACGAGACAAAGGATGGAAATTGGAGGAGCATAATAAGGGGAAAGTGTAGCTCTTGCAAGGCCAGGAGGCCCTGAAGGAGAGAAAAAAAAGATATAATTTCTGCATGCTTGCACCTATACAGGAACAGATTCAAATGATAAGTAAACCAAACAGAAGCTGATATGAAAGATTAAGCTCCCAAGCAGAATCTGGGGACTAACTCCAGGTAGAAATCTCAGCACCTTCCAGATTTCTTCAGCTACTGGGAGGACTGGAGTTTTCATCAGGGCATTGCTCCTGGATCTCAGTTATAGCAAGGGCTCATAACAACCTTTGGATAATGGGTTTAGTCCTCGAAAGAGTCTGTCTGGTAAATTTTTCAAGCCCTTGAATATCTTGTTTAAAAGAGTATGTTCAACATTTAGAATTAAAGATTGATTAAAATAAGAAAACCATAAAAAACTTCAAAGTAACTTTACCAACATTAATAAAATGAGTTCAGAAAGAAAGTTTTATTACCTTAGAGACTGAGCAACTATGTTTTCACATATTGTCAGGCAGTGATTCACTCGATCTTTCTTGGTAGTTGAAAGTTCTTTCTTTCTAAAATTAAGAAGAGAACGTACTTTGAATAAATCCAAACAACATGTCAAACCAATCACTGTCAGTTTGTGTGGTAAGACAACTTAAATATTGCATTCCTTACTGTAATTCAGGTCTGACAGATACACAATCAGCTATTTTACTTGCCAACATAGCTTAAATGAATAAGGTAATGTCTACACTACACAGCTTTTAGCAACATGGCTGTGTCGCTACAGCTGTGCCGCTAAAAGTCGCACCATGTAGCCGCTGTTAGTCGGCTCTCCTCCCAACAAAAAACTTCCACCCCAACGAGTGGCGTTTGCGTTGTCGGCAGGCAAGCACTCCTGCCGACAAAGCGCTGTCCACGCTGGCGCTTGTCATCGGCAAATCTTTCGGGTGGGAGGGGTTTAGCACCTCTGAAAGACAAAAGTTGTGTCGTTCAATAGCCTTATAACACCTTATCCTCAATTTAGCTCTGTTTTAAAACATAGCACTCTTACAGACCTGCATCACAGCTAGCATCCATTCCAGCCAAAGAAAGCGGATGAGAACTCCCTATGAAGCCCATAAGTGGTATTAAAATCAACCAGATTGTACCTGAAGGAGATAGAAGTCATCGTACCATACTGGCACTTCCAGATTATGAGAAACTGCTTTAATAATTTTTTTCTATTGTGATAGTACATAAAGAGCCCAACCAGTATCAAGAGCCCATGGTGCTGCACAAACATTCTAAGAGATAATTTAAGCCTTTGGGTTAGGGTTCCTATGAGTAGGGGACTAGGGGGTTAGGATTAAGGTTCCTATGGGTATGACTCCCGGCCCTAGGGTTAGAGTTCCTATGGGTAGCGGACTTTGGCCTAGGTTTAGGGTTCCTACGAATAGGGCTCCCAGCCCTAGGGTTACGGTTCCTATGGGTAGAGGACTTGGGGCTACGGCTAGGATTCCTATGTGTACGGGACTTCAGGCTAGGGTTAGAGTTCCTGGGGCTACGGTTCCCAGCCCTAGGGTTAGTGTACCTATGGGGAGGGCATCCCACCCTAGAGTTAGGGGTCGTATGGGTTGGGGAGGTTGGCCTAGGGTTAGGGTTCCTATGGGTAGGTCTCCACACCCTAGGGTTAAGATACCTATGGGCTGGGGACTTGGACCTAGGCTTAGGGTTCCTAAGGGTACAGCTCCCTGCCCTAGGGCAGGGTGGATAAAAATCAATTAAAAAAAATAAAATAAAAATAAAAAAATCGAATTTTTTTGATAAAATGCTTTTTGAGGGGAAAAAAACACTATCTAAAGATATATTATAAGCTTAAAGATCTCTCATCATGGAACAGGGATTATAAATTCTAATTCTATAGTATGAAACACTATATTCATGTAATGTTTTAAGAAAAGTTTTGTAAATGAGTTCCAATAGTTCATGGATTAGGGACCCAATCTCAGGGGTTCCAGGGGCTTCTGTATACATTATTTAGGTAAATTTTTCTATCTACCCAATGGGACTCAGTGGTCAGTCTAGAAGATACCATCAGAGATGCTTAGTTTTTCAGTTCTCAAACTGTGGATTTGTGTCTCCAGAGATAACATGCTTGTTAACAGCAAAAATGTTTTTGAATAAATAAATAATACACCTCTACCCAGATATAACGCTGTCCTCGGGAGCCAAAAAATCTTACCACGTTATAGGTGAAACCGTGTTATATCGAACTTGCTTTCACAGAATATCAGGGTTGGAAGGGACCTCAGGAGGTCATCTAGTCCAACCCCCTGCTCAAAGCAGGACCAATTCCCAACTAAATCATCCCAGCCAGGGCTTTGTCAAGCTTGACCTTAAAAACCTCTAAGGAAGGAGATTCCACCACCTCCCTAGGTAACCCATTCCAGTGCTTCACCACCCTCCTAGTGAAAAAGTTTTTCCTAATATCCAACCTAAACCTCCCCAACTGCAACTTGAGACCATTACTCCTTGTTTTGTCATCAGGTACCACTGAGAACAGTCTAGATCCATCCTCTTTGGAACCCCCTTTCAGGTAGTTGAAAGCAGATATCAAATCCCCCCTCATTCTTCTCTTCTGCAGACTAAACAATCCCAGTTCCCTCAGCCTCTCCTCATAAGTCATGTGCTCCAGCCCCCTAATCATTTTTGTTGCCCTCCGCTGGACTCTTTCCACTTTGATCCACTGCAGTGCACAGCCCCGCCCCCCTGGAGCGCTGCTTTACCGCGTTATATCTGAATTCATGTTATATCGGGTCACGTTATATCGGGGTAGAGGTGTATATAGAGGTGAGAAATAACAGACCTCAACCCTATTGTCCCACTGAAGTCTGGAAATAAATGTGAGAAGGGAGGGGCAGGCAGTAGAAACAAAAGTGAAACTGTTTGAGCAGCATATTCCAGAAGTCTTGAGGTCTTTCTGAGTAAAGCCTTCATTGATTTGAGATCTACCATACCATTCTCTCACTAGAAGGGAAAATCTATAATGGAAGCAGACTGTAAAAGAGACCCAGTTTGGGAATATTTTAATGAGGTTCCTCTACCTGTGGGTAAGACAGGCATGCGTGCAAAATGCAAACAGTGCAACAAAGAAATGCAAGGCCTGGTTGCCTGAATGAAACAGCATCATGAGAAGTGTTCCTTCTCAGATGGAAGCTGTATTCAAGATGATGAAAGAAAATGTCTGAACAAGCAGGATCTTCAGATTGGTAAACTTTTTTATTTCATATTTCTTTCTTAAGGACTGCCGTCTTCTGGACTATTCTTGAATTCTCATGTTTGAGCAAAAAATATAGTTGTTACTCTATGGTACTATCATTTTAGACGCAGTTGTGATAAAAAACAAATAGATGAAATAGGCAGATCTTCCTTTTATAATTTCACCTTTAAAATTAGTACTGAGTGTCAGTGAATGAAATGAGTAATACTAAATGAGCAGTATGATAATAATAATTAAATAACTGCATTGACTTATTTTGTTAGGAAAATCCATCCCCAACATACAGGATTCTGAAGACTATCCACCTTCACAATCACCATCATTTTCTATAGTTTCACAGTTATCTGCCAATGATAGTGTTTCAGTCACATCATATATGTCACATAGCCACAGTATATCACCTGTAGCAAAAAGAAAAGAAAAAAATCTCCATCATCCAGAAACAACCATAGATAAGTTTGTGATAAGAACTAGCAGATTACAAAAAGAGATAGTTGATGAAAAAACTGCCCGGTTTGTTTATGCAACAAACTCTCCTTTCCATATGATTGAGAACCCACACTTCATTAACATGGTTCAGTCATTAAAACCAAGATACAGTCCACCCAACAGAGCAGATGTCACAGGCAAATTGCTGGATAAAGTGTATGAAAGAGAAATTGAGCAGTGTGCAAAAGGTCTAGAGGGTGAAATTGTTAACCTAAGTCTTGATGGGTGGAGCAATGTCCACAATGATCCTGTTGTATGTGCTTGTGTGACAACAAAAGAAGGGAATGTCTTCCTTACAGAAACAATTGATACATCAGGAAATACACACACAGCAGAATACTTACAAGTAGCAATAAAAGCTACAACAAACTGTGAAAAAAAAATTCAAATGTCTAGTACGCAGCTTGGTCACATACAATGCTGCAAGTGTATCCAAAATGAGAAGAAATTTAGAAGAGAGTGAAGAATGTCACAAGCTAATAACATACGGTTGCAGTGCTCATTTGATGCACCTCCTAGCCAAAGACTTCAGTGTTCCAGAAATAAAGGGTAATGTTGTTGTAAATTGCAAAATACTTCCCTAACAACCACTTTGCAGCAGCTGCTCTGAAAAAAGTGAGAGGAAGCAAGCTAACTCTCCCACAAGATGTGCGATGGACATTAGTAGTGGACTGTTTTGAGCACTATATCAAGAATTGGCCTAATCTGATGACAGTTTGGGTACAAAATCGCGAAAAAATAGATGGCACCGTCACAGCCAAAGTTCTCAACATTAGGCTTAAGAGAAACGTTTAACACATGCGGAGTACCCTGAAGCTTATTTCTGTAGCCTTGAACAAAATGATGCTGTTGACATTTGGAAGGAATTGAGTGCGATCTTAAAAAGAGAAATATGCAATGACAGAGTTAAATTACAAGCATTAAAAAAAAAACCAAATGGGACAAGCACTATCTCCAGCTCATTTTCTTGCAAATATTCTCAATACTCGGTACCAGGGTCAAACCTTAACTGCTGAAGAAGAGGAGTTGGCTATGACATGGACATCCAGCAATCATCCCTCCATAATGCCAATTATAATAAACTTCAGAGCTAAGGGTGAACCATTCAAGAAATAGGTTTGCTGATGATGTTTTAAAGAAAGTCAGATCAGTGAACTGGGTGGAAGTCACTTGGATTCAGAGACTGTTGAAGTGATAATCTCACTTTTAACAGCAGTAGCTTCTTCTACCGGTGTACAAAGAATATTTTCTTCCTTTGGACTAATTCATTCCAAATCGAGAAATCGTTTGGGACCTGAAAAAGCAGGAAAGCTTGTTTTTCTTTTCCAGATTATGAACAAACAGAAAAATGAAGGTGAAGACGACTGACTGAGTTAGCTGCAGAAGCCAATATTTTAAGTTTCTCATGTTGACCTGGCTGGCATAGTTGATTTAATTGTAGTTGTTGTTTTTTAAATTTCATTAAACTATTTTAGTTAAAAACAATTTTAACAAAAACAAGCCTGATTTTTAAAAACTTGAATGTTTAACTAAATTCAAAAATTCATATGCTTGTTTTGTTAAAATATGTTTGCTGTTGAAGATAAAAATCCAGAATACATAACACTGTTGTTTTAGTTAACAACTGTCTGGTGATGTTCTCCTCCTAATACAGCATGGCAAGAAAATCCTCCAAATATTAATGATTAACCTGTTGAATTGGAGATAGTTCACCTCCCTATGACTTCATAAATATCTGCTTAAATTACCTTTGGTAAATAAAATAAACAATCATTCATTTTCTGGTATAGCTGTAAAACTAATCTGAAAAGTTTTCAAAATAAATCACTTTAAAAATGTATAGTGTGTACCTTCCAAAAATGAAACCTACATCTATCTTTGAGTTGTGAAGAATATGTATTAAGGTTATAACAACCAACAAGAATATACTTTTATGTAGAAATCCATGATTAAATTGAGTCTTCCTGACTAGTGATTTAAATCATGATTTAATAAATCAAATCCACCCTGCCTTAGGGTTAGACGATTTAAGACTAGGTTTACAGTTCCTATAGGTATAACTTTCCGCCCTATCAGTCTGGGTACCTGGGGCTAGGGTTACGGTATCTAAGGGTAAGGATCCCAGCCCTAGGGATAGGGTTCCTATGGATAGGGGACTTGGGGCTACGGTAGGAGTTCCTACGGTTCGGGCTCCCCGCCCTGGGTTAGGGGTACCTATGGGTAGAGCTCCCTGCCCTAGGGATAGGGGTCCCATGGGTAGGGGACTTGGGGCTAGGGCTAGTGTTCCTATGGGTAGGTCTCCCCACCCTAAGGTTAGGATAGGGCTCCCCTCCCGGGTTAGGGTTCCTATGGGTTCAGGACTTCGGGTTAGGGTTCCTAGGCCTCCCCACCATAGGGTTAGGTATCTATGGGGAGGGCACCCCACCCTAGAGTTAGGGTTTGTATGGGTAGGGGAAGTGGGGCTAGGGTTAGGGTTCATAAGGACAGGGATCCCTACCTTAGGGTTAGGGTTCCTATGCTTAGGGGACTTCAGGCTAAGGTTAGAGTTCCAAAGGGCTAGGATGACCAGATAGCAAGTGTGAAAAATCAGGACAGGGCTGGGGGGGTAATAGGTGCCTATATAAGAAAAAGCCCCAAAAATCGGGATTGTCCCTATAAAATCGGGACATCTGGTCACCCTATTTGGGACTAGGGTTAGGTTTCCCAGGGGTGGGGACCTGGGGCTAGGCTTAGGGTTCCTAGGGGTAGGTCTCCCCACCCCAGGGTTAGGGTTCCTATGAGCAGTAGACTTGGGGTAGAATTAGAGATCCTAGGGGTAGAGCTCCCTACTCTATGGTTGGGGTTCCTAGGGGAAGGGGACTTGGGCCTAGGGTTAGGCTTCCTATGGGTACAGCTCCCCGCCCTAGGGTTAGCGTTCCTGTGGATAGGGAACTTGGGGCTAGGATTAGGGTTCCTATGGGCAGGGCTCCCAGCCCTAGGCTTAGGGTTCCTATGGGCAGGGCTCCCGCCCTAGACTTAGGGTTCCTATATGTAGGGAACTTGAGGACCTAAAACGTACCAGTGTTTTAAATCAGGGGTTCTCAAACTGGGGGTTGGGACCCCTCAGGGGATCAACGAGGTTATTACATGGGGGGGTCGAAAGCTGTCAGTCTCCACCCCAAACCCCACTTTGCCTCCAGTATTTATAATGGTGTTAAATATGTAAAAAAGAGTTTTTAATTTATAAGAGGGGGTCACACACAGAGGCTTGCTATGTGAAAGGGGTCACAAGTACAAAAGTTTGAGAACCACTGTTTTAAATCAACTCTCACATCTTCAATAAACATTAGGTGAATGCGTAACTTTATCCACAGTGAGTACTCCAATTCAAATTAATATTCTATTTCAAAACGGTAAAAACTATCATGATAAACATGGTGTAGTTTAAGTATCACTGTAATGAATACTTTTGCTGGTTCTGCTACTGAAAGGCATGGCATTAGCCAAGTGAGATCTGCCATATGAGCTATATTTAAGCTACTCAGTATCTCACCTTCCTTTTTTTTTATAATGTTTCCCAGAAACAAACCACACCACTCAAAAAAAAAAAAGAATCAATGACCCTTTTTTCCACTTTTGAAAACCAATGCTCAGGAAAATAGAGAATATAGTAAATTAGAGCTTTTCCACCACCTTAGATTCTGTGTGCAAATAATGATTGTATTTTTTAATTATTACTATTTAAAATACACTTGCATCTAAAGGCCCCTACCAAGATTGAGACCCCTATTGTTCTAGGCACTGTACAACAAAGGTAGAGACAGTCCCTGCCCCAAAGAGTTTACAATATAAAGAGACAAGAGAGACAAGGAGTGGTAAGGGAAACAAGGTCCCACAGAAAGTTAGCTGCAAAATTGTAACCCTGAGTCCCTAACCCTCTCAGTGCAGTGTACCTATCTAGTATGCCGCACTGACTTGCTAGTTTTCCGCATCTCGTTTATAAGCTAGCTGCACTGATCATACATTACACAACTGTTTGAGCAAATGACAAAAAATTCAGGCAAAATTATATTGGTTGATTAAGCATTTGGAAAGCAAGGCTAGATAGAAAGTCTCAGTAAAACAGATCCATAGCTGTATAAAATGAAGTACATTTCAATTTTTGCAGTTCAATACGACACGATCAAAATGAGAAAGAACAGACTGCCAACAAGAAAAATTCTAGAAAATTGTAGTCCAAAAGCCAGATTCATCTTACTTCCTCAACCAATCATATATGATGTTGGTAGATTTTCGTATAAACCACAAACAAGGCTAAAAGATAAAATACACACAAAGAGCAAGCTCTCACTTTCAGAATACTAATTTGTCTTTTTGCATAAAGATGTAATTGCCTCGCCACTAAGATGTACTGAAGTAAATCATAATACAAAAATTGAACCCCTCATTGAGAAAGAGATACTATATTAAATGCAATAAGCTATACCAGTGGTTCTCAAACTTTTGTACTGGTGACCCCTTTCACATAACGAGCCTTTAAGTGCAACCTCCCCTTATAAATTAAAAGCACTTTTTTATATATTTAACATCATTATAAATGCTGGAGGCAAAGCAGGGTTTGGGGTGGAGGCTGACAGCTTGCGACCCCCCATGCAATAACCTCACGACCTCCTGAGGGGTCCCAACCCCCAGTTAGAGAACCCCTGAGCTATACTAATGCAATCGTTATGTTGAGATTTTAGATACTCAGGTCAGAAAATTCAAAGTTAAGTTTTCTGTGGCAGCCCTAATGCCACCTCTTTGTTGGGGAAAGGGGTTAGGGGACAATACTTGCATATGGTGTTCATATTAATCCCCAATAGGTAAAAGTACAAAAGTTTGACATTAAGTTAAATACTTATTTGAGAGATGCAAAAAAAGGCAAGTTGCATGTAATTATCAAAGGGACACCAATTTAAAAAAAAAATCTGAAAACATTTAGCCTACTGATTTAAAAGCAACTCTGAAGATTGCTAGAACTAGAAGATTAGAAAGAATATCTTTTGCTTTGTTTACTTTGTGCATTTAACAGCACTTTGTGTATAGTCAATTAGTTTATTCCCATATAATTTTCCCTTTTCTTTCTACACATCTTTCACGCAGCAGTGAAGAGGAAAACATTTTGAAGAAGAGAAGGTGTGAAGGGAGAATGACAAAAATTGGTAGAAGCAGATAGTACCTAAAAACTACTTTTACCTTGGTAAGTAAGATTTTAATGTTGACAGCATGTCTCTAACCAAATTTGTAACAATTAGTTTCTTCAGTGATAAGAAATAGGTAGCTGAAATTTGTGTGTCAGTTAGTGACATCCAATTTTTCACAAACATAGGTTGAAAGAGTTAATCCACTGTTTTCACATTTCTCAAAAACTTCCCTTTTGGGATGAAGTTCCTCATATTTCATCTCAACCCAAGATTTGGGGGGGGAGGGGGGTTAAGAAAGAGTGAACAAAAGAGGATTATTAATAAAATCTTATTTTGAAAGCACCTTACAGTCTTAAGAATGCTAAAATATCTTACTAATTTACATAAATCGTTTCAAAGCCCCCCACCAGCACACACACTTAAATGCAACCACACGTGGAATAAAAAAGCAGCAGTTAAAGAGCTAACATCAACACTGCATAATAGTTTAAAACAAAAATAATGAAAAATGTCATGGCCAAATTACGCAGTAGGCAGAATGAGCAACCAAGTTGAAATTTGGCCAAAAGGACCATGAGTAAACACCAGTAACTCTTGGAAAGGTGTCATAGGACCTTTAATGACCAATGTCAGAATCTCCATTTCACATCACTTTTAAAACAGCAGGTTAAAATACTCAGAATCACCTAAGTGACTTAGAGTCTAAGCCCAATTAAAGTCAACAAGCTCTTAAATAAAACTCCTAAATCACTTAGGTACTTTTGAAAATTTTACCAAACATCTCCAGCAGCACAGTGCCTTTTAGCACTATAGTAGGCAATGGTTCAGTACTGACACAGAGGAAGAGTGCAATTTATTGAATCAAGTTACATTTGGACATGCATGTAGACTCACTAGATATGCCAATTAAGTTGCTGAATATGGTTACCTTTGTACTTTTAATTATTAAACCAAAGACACTCCAACCCCAACCAAGACTCAGCATTTCTTTAAAGTTAGTTGAACTGGCATAGGATAATCCCATCTCTATGAAAGTCAATCCACTATAAAAATTTACAATCAATGAGTTGAGCTAAAAATGGAACAAACTCAATCTCCCTGAAAAGAATGACTCATACTTTATTTTTGTTTATGCTCAGATTTTAAAAGGAGAAAGTCTACAAAGAATGAAAACACTTCACTGGCTACCATTTGGGTAATCTAACAATGTAAAACAAGGAGCTATGGGCCATTTCCAGTTGCCAACTCTTTCTTCGTCACTAACTTAATATTTTCTTGGTTTCTAATACAGCTGTATGGGATGTTTAAAGATAAATCTCTATTAAAGAACTACTTTTCTAGGAACCTGAGTTGATGACAAGTGTTACTGTGCATAATCTTGTTTACTAAGGATTTGTGATGCTGAGAACTAGGAGGAACTGGTATGGAGGAATGAATAACTTTAAAACAGCTAGCATTTTTTGTTTTCCTTAAATATTATCAAATGCATTTGAGAAATATGCAGGAAAAATTCCAAGGGTTGTTCTCCCTCATGAACTTTTATCTCTTAGATCAGATCATCTTTCTCTTGGATGTGACTACTATCATTATCAACATCTACAGCATGACAAAGGATAACACTATGTCACAGAGGTCACAGGATTCCATGGCTTTCAGGGACATCTGTGATATTTTCTGCTTTAACCCTAAGGTGCCAGGGGGCCCCAGAGCTGTCAACCAGCAGGGCCTGTGGGTGCTGGACATCCCCCAGCAGGGCTCAGGCTCTCTTCCCTCCACACCTTGGTCTTAAGTCATCTCTCAGTCATTCCCCCACCCCCATTATTTTTAGTAAAAGTCACAGTCAGGTCCTGGCCAATAAACAAAAATTCACAGAAGCCTCTGACCTGTCTGTGACTTTTACTAAAAATAACCGTGACAAAATCTTAACCTTAATCATGACTGTTCTGGACTCTAACTAGTGCTATGGTGGAGGATGAGGGCAAGGAGCTGTTCAGTGTCACAGTGCCGTAGCATCCCATCACTGTGATTGTTTCCTGTGAAGGTCTTGATGGAGCAGGTGTAGAAGGCCCCAAATTAAAATCTTTATTGTCTAAACACTGAATGTACAGAATTGTGTTCTTCCTGATTCCCACAGCATAGGGAAAACAGAAGGGATGTGGGTTAAATGATTTCTGACTTGTATGCAGTGATGTTGTAGCTGGTGTTGTTCCCAGGATATCAGAGAGAAAGTGGGTGATGTAATTAATCTCTTTTATTGAACCAACTTCTGTTCCATCCAATAAAAGATATAACCTCATCTATCTTGTCTCTCTAATTCCTGACTTGACAACACTCACTGAATTGCCAGAAGGAAGTCTGCAATCCTAGCATACACCTTGATCTTTCATATTTGGAGAAAGTTTTAGCAAATGATCCCAGCCCATTTTCAATTTTCCAGGGAACAGTCCGTGCAGAAGCTAGCCCATACCCCTGGTCCTGGGACATCTTATCCTTAGCTGCCTTCTCATGTGGCAGTGGCATGATCCCAATGTTTGTGTATCTGTTGTGCTGGTGCTTCTTACTATCTCTAGAGAGTAGACTGAACGTTGCTTTTACCATTGAACAACACTGTCCAGAAAACTTTAACATATCCAGTTAAATTTCTCCACAGAGTCTACTAATAAGATAGTTTCTTATAATGGTAGCTTTTTCACAAAAGATCTGTTAAAGTATTGGGTACAAATACCCGCAAGTTGATATTAAAATATGATGTAAGGGTCTGAATTTAAATTTGCAAAATAAGATCACTGAAAATTCAGTCTTCTGATCTAACCTTATTGACTCTGCTTTTAAAAATAGGCTCTATGGTATGACCGGTAATTGGTTGGATAGTTCCTGGTGGAACCCAAAACAAATAAGGTTGCAAACTAAAACACACTAAGGCCACAGAGGATGTGGTGATTATCTTTGCATATGTTTTTTAATGCTTTTATGAATTTCAAGGGACATGCTCAACTTAAATCATACTTTTACTTGCAATATTTTGACCTAAGAATAGTATAATTTAGAGACTAGAAAGGAAAAATGTCTCGTTTGGGGTGTTAACTTTGCATTTGACACACAGAGGTTTGTGTACGGTCTCTTTCACTGCCTCAGCTCTACAGCTGGGGTCAATTTCCTCAACTGTTTGTGTCTTTCACTTAAAAATAGGAAAATGGGGTAAAACTACAAAGTGGCAGAGGGACTCGGGCATGTGTGGTGGAGGAAGACTGGTCTCGTAGTTAAGGCACTGGACGACTGGGGCTTAGGAGATGTCTTATGTGACCCTGCCCCAATCATTTGTTCCTGTCTCTTTTCCATTTGAAAAATAGGGATAGTACTTTATTTGCCAGGTGTTCTGAGAATAAATTCGTTGAGATATCACAGAAGAGCCTATAAAAGAAATAGCACCCTAAACTACTTCTCTTTTTTTTTTTTTTTTTTTTTTTTTTTTTAAATGTCCAGTTGCCATTGCTCTTTTAAGTTTTAACTCTGCCATCTTTTATCATCTAAGTTTTTAACATCAGGGTAAACAATTGGACAGCTAACATTCACAGGATACTTGTTTTATTATTAATGTATGGGATGCATAATTCCCATTAAGAATTTTACTATGCAATGTTACTGTATATTATAGGCAAATGAATGGCGAACTTTGCGGTTTGAGAGTTCACATTGTAAAAATATTAAAACTATAGGGAAACTATCAGAAAGTTTAGGTATGAAATTTAGATGTTATACTAACGCCCAAGACATTCTTTACTTATTTTTAATTGGGATACGTAGTATAATACACACAGGGGTCACTGATTTTCTTGTTGTGTGTTTTGTGAAAAATGTATACTTGAGGATCACCTAAACAATCAATGCTATAATAATGTTTTAGTAGAACTCCACCTGAATAAGAACCAGTTTTGTTTGGTATTTAAACACTCCCTAGCAGTATCTGACACTCAGACACTGCAACATGAAGTAGAACATAAAACTGACAAAAGTGAAACTAACTAATCTCTTTTCACTGTTCAGGTTTATTAAGAAATTGTTACATATAATTCAAACATTATTACTTCTAGAAGATTAAAAAAGTTTCCCTAAAAGAAACAGATCCTGACAAAATGGACAAATAAGTGCCAGCACTATTGGTGAAAGCTGAATGATAGACTACTGAACTTTTTGCATCCCTCTGGGGAATTAGTTCTACTAAGATAATATTTATCTTTATGTGGTCACCTTCTCCCCACAATATGGGGAGAAGGTGACCAGCCCTCTGTGGAGAAAGAAGTGGTTCGGGACTATTTAGAAAAACTGGACATGCACAAGTCCATGGGGCCGGATGCGCTGCATCCGAGGGTGCTAAAGGAGTTGGCGGATGAGATTGCAGAGCCATTAGCCATTATTTTTGAAAACTCATGGCGATCGGGGGAGGTCCCGGATGACTGGAAAAGGGCACTACTTTAGCCTATCTTTAAAAAAGGGAAGGAGGAGGATCCAGGGAACTACAGGCCAGTCAGCCTCACCTCAGTCCCTGGAAAAATCATGGAGCAGGTCCTCAAGGAATCAATTATGAAACACTTAGAGGAGAGGAAAGTGATCAGGAACAATCAGCATGGATTCACCAAGGGGAAGTCGTGCCTGACTAACCTAATTGCCTCTACGATGAGATAACTGGCTCTGTGGATGAGGGGAAAGCAGTGGATGTGTTATTCCTTGACGTTAGCAAAGCTTTTGATACAGTCTCCCACAGTATTCTTGCCGCCAAGTTAAAGAAGTATGGGCTGGATGAATGGACTGTAAGGTGGATAGAAAGCTGGCTAGATCGTCGGGCTCAACGGGTAGTGATCAATGGCTCCATGTCTAGTTGGCAGCTGGTTTCAAGCGGAGTGCCCCAAGGGTCGGTCCTGAGGCCGGTTTTGTTTAATATCTTTATTAATGATCTGGAGGATGGTGTGGACTGCACTCTCAGCAAGTTTGCAGATGACACTAAACTAGGAGGCGTGGTAGATACACTAGAGGGTAGGGATCGGATACAGAGGGACCTAGACAAATTAGAGGATTGGGCCAAAAAAAAAAAACTGATGAGGTTCAACAAGGACAAGTGCAGAGTCCTGAATTTAGGACGGAAGAATCCCATGCACTGCTACAGACTAGGGACCTAATGGCTAGGTAGCAATTCTGCAGAAAAGGACCTAGGGGTCACAGTGGACGAGAAGCTGGATATGAGTTAACAGTGTGCCCTTGTTGCCAAGAAGGCTAACGGCATTTTGGACTGTATAAGTAGGGGCATTGCCAGCAGATGAAGGAACGTGATCGTTCCCCTTTATTCGACATTGGTGAGGCCTCATCTGGAATACTGTGTCCAGTTTTGGGCCCCACACTACAAGAAGGATGTGGAAAAATTGGAAAGAGTCCAGCGGAGGGCAACAAAAATGATTAGGGCTCAAGAGCACATGACTTATGAGGAGAGGCTGAGGGAATTGGGATTGTTTAGTCTCCAGAAGAGAAGAATGAGGGGGGATTTGATAGCAGGCTTCAATTACCTGAAGGGGGGGTTCCAAAGAGGATGGAGCTCGGCTGTTCTCAGTGGTGGCAGATGACAGAACAAGGAGCAATAGTCTCAAGTTGCAGTGGGGGAGGTCCAGGTTGGATATTAGGAAACACTATTTCTAGGAGGGTAGTGAAGCACTGGAATGTGTTACCTAGGGAGGTGGTGGAGTCTCCTTCCTTGGAGGTTTTTAAGGTCCGGCTTGACAAAGCCCTGGCTGGGATGATTTAGTTGGGAATTGGTCCTGCTTTGAGCAGGGGGTTGGACTAGATGACCTCTTGAGGTCCCTTCCAACCCTGATATTCTATGATCTAATGCCATATAATGTAATAAGATCCAAAAGGCCAGCGTTTGGAGAGATTTTGAGTCCAGTAAAAGTGTAGATGTTTGTACAAAGGAGTGGCTGTTATGATAACCTAGACAAATAAGTGCAAAGAAAAAACATAAATACTATAATAATTTGTCTGCTCTTTAGCGCTACTGGTGCAACATAACTATACAGCTTATTTCTCATAACTTTTCTTTTTTGGAAAAAAAAAAAAAAAAAAAAAAAAGCTTTCAGTATTTTCTAGATAGATACCCAGTTACTTGAACAGACACTTTAATAAAGTATCTTCTTCCAGTGAGAAAGGGCCAGCTGAGAGCAGAACACCAGCCTTGCTTTGCTGGCACACACGTGGATTATTATTATTATTCCTGGAGTTTGCCAGGGCGTGTGCAAGAGGCTCTCTGGCTGTCACGAGGGATCGCAGGTAGCAGCGGCCTGGAGACGAAGCCAGCTCACTCCGGCGAGCGAACCTGCGGAGCAGGTTAATGCTTTTCCTTCTGGTGAGAACGGGTTTTGCTGGGGGTCTTTCAGTGAAACCAAGTGCTTCTGGAACCCGAGAGTGCTTCATACAACCGATAGCTCAAGAGGCAGCAGCAGGGGCCCATCCACCCTACCCGTGGCAGGGCGCCCACGGGCGTCCCTTCCCACGCCAGCCCGCTCCCTCTGAGGGCAGCAGCATCTCAGAAGCTCTAAGTTCCTCCCCCGCCTAGTCCTCCCTACCGACCCAGCCTCGCCGCCCCGCGGCCGGACACTCACGCTCTCTGGAGCGGCTCCTCGAGGATGGCAGCCGGCCCCTGCTGCTGCTGAAAGGAGCGGAGAGACTCGAAGGCCTTCATCAGTTTCTCCATGGTGGCCATGTCCGCTTAGCCCGCGCCGAGCGCCGCAGGGGCCAGTCGACCGCAGCGCCCGAGGACCGGACTCCCCCTCTTCTCCTCACAGCGCCTGAGCCGCTCGCTTGGACCCGGAGCCGCCTCCCGGCTCACAGCGCCCGGGAGCCTGGAGTCTCTCCCCTCTCAGCGCACGGGCTGCCCGCTCCTGGGGCCCCGGAGACTCCCCGTTCGCCGCGCCCGGGCCGCCGCGACACCGTCCCTGCCGCCGTCGGGGTCCCCGCGCCGCCACTCGTTACTGCAATGAATGGAGGAAACGCTGCAGGGGGCCGCGATCACTCTGAAGCCGCTGCGCCGCCATCTTGGAAACCTCCCATCATCCCCCACGCTACCCCTCCCTGCCCGGCCTAGGGCAAAGTTCCCCACGCAGGCCACTGGGCCCGGCGCACCCGCGGGAGGGCGTGGCAAATTAAAGAGCGACAGCCTCACCCACCAATCAGAAAGGAGGCGCTCCGCCCGCTGCCCTAACCACCACTAGCGGGAGAGGAGGCCTTGGGGCAGCGTCACCGCTCAGACAAACACAAGCTTGGTTGAGGAAACAGAAATTCATCCACGCTCCCTTCCCCGCGCTCCGCCTCCTCTCGGGAAGATGGCTGTCAGGTCCTAGTGCCCCTTGGGTTGGTGTCAAGCTTGGGCCCGTCTGCCAGCTTCCGCCTGTCGAATGGTGCGTGCGGGCTTCGTTCCCCCAGGCTCCAGCGGAGCCTCTGGCAGAATGGTCGGGATCACGTAGAGCAGGCCCGTGGGGCAGCAGGCCCTAGCTCCGTGGGGACAGGGCCCATAGAGCAACCTCCAGGTCTGTCCACACCCAGCTCTTGTGATGCTATTGCTACATGGGCTCAGGCACCCAGGCATTGTCTGCTCAGCAACACGTAAGAGGAATTAATGACAACAGGTGTGAAGTTACTGCATATTAAACCCTGGTGTGGACACTCCCATTCAGAAGTGAAGCGGACTTCATTCACATTAACTTAAGATACCATCAGAAGGGATTCAGATAAAGCAAACTAAGGCCTGGGCTACATCTAACATTTAGGTTAACATAGTGATGTTGCTGGAGGCTGTGAACAATTTTGTGCTCTGAACGTTATAGTTAGATCAACCCAACCCCTGGCCTAGACACATCTAGGACAGTGGAAGGATTCTTCCATCAACCAAGCTCTGCCACCTCTTGCAGAAGTGGATTATTTACTTTAGTGGTTCTCGAGGGAAAAAAAAAAAAACACCCTTCCATGAATTGAGGGGGTATATACACTACAGCATTATAGTGGCATACCTGTGCTGCTGTAGTGCAGACATATCCTAAGGTTGATTGAATGACAGTATCCCTGTAGGTTTAATGTTCTTCACACCTTCAGTTTATCTTTATGGTTCTGAGTATCCCTGCATTAACAAGCCCTAATGCAGCTAAACTTGTTCCACCCTTGCAGGATATAACAAACTGTTTCTAAACTGATTTAGTTAAAGTGGGACAACATGCATACACCCAAGGCCTAAGGTACATACATCTCACAGGGTATGTCTACACTGTAAGCACTACATAGAATCATAGAATATCAGGGTTGGAAGGGACCTCAAGAGGTCATCTAGTCCAACCCCCTGCTCAAACCAGGACCAATTCCCAACTGTGACCCAGCTGCAGCTACTTCGCTGTAGAACTGTAATGTAGACACTTGCTACAGCGCTGGAAGGGAGATTTCCATCACTGTGATAAATCCATCCCTGGGGAAGGTAATAGTTAATGGAAGAATTATTCTATCAACCTGAGCTAGTGGTGTTAATAACAGAGTTTAGGACAGCTTAACACCCCTGAGTGACATAGCTAGGTTGACCTAAGGTTTAAGAGCAGACCAGGATATGGAGTTAAGTGAAAGCAGTATAAGCAGAGCTCTGTGCTCCATCTTCCCCTTTAAACGAAAATATCAGTGAAGTAAAATTCTACATCCCTAAAAATCCTTTCACTTTTTTCAGATTCACTTTTCAGCAGTCCTTTCCTTCACTTCCTGCTTGAAAGCAGGAGCTGAGCACACTCTATTGATTATGTGTGGACCAGACAAGCTGAGCTCAGACACTGCCACAGAGAAGACAGCAGCTGCTCCTGTGGGACTACATCACCAAATGCAATCATATCAGTCCTTTGTCTCCTCCTCTAAGGGTTCAGATAGCTGGAAGAGAGGACCAGACTGTGCTTAACACTTACAGAAACTGAGTAGGGAGAAAGGTAGGCTTGTGACTTCTCTTTGATAGCAGAGACAACAATTCTTTGAGCTCAGAAAGACACTTCTGAAAAGCAGTTTTTGACTTTGGAATGAAGAAGCACAGGTATTAAAAAACATAATTGTAAGAATATACTCAGAACTCCACAAGATCAAACAATATTTTATATATAATTTGCACACTACAAATTACACATGCCAAACACTACCTGTGCTATCAGTACTCAAAATAGTTTTTCAGAACAAATACACAAGTTTCCAACAAGTGCACTTAATATACATTTACTTCCCAAGTAGTATTCCCTCTTGATTTTTATTCTGTTGAAATGGAAAAACCAATTAGATTTCTCCACGTTTCCACTCTCATAGCACATGCACTACAGAACAAAGACATTGACCTTAGGCTAAAATGAGACATTTATTACAAGAACTCATGCTTAAAGATTGAAAAGAACCAGTGAAGCATTGCCACACAGAATATTTTCATCTGAATTAGGTCCCATTTTTCTGTTTTCCCACCCCTTGCTTTGAGACAGATGCAGGTCAGAGTTAAACTAGGTTTATATTAAGACTGGACTTTACTACTGTATTTCATGCCAGCATGATATTTTGCATTCATATAGACCTCCTATTTACTTGTGTATCATTCATCCTTGTACATATTCAGTGACACTGAATTAAAAACTTCTGCCTTCTTCAGCCTTGGCCTTTCTAAAGCTAAAACTTGTTCCAAGTACCCTGATTTACATGAAGGCACCGCTCCTCTTCTTCCTATAATTTTCTGTGTCAAAGGATACCTTTGTTCTTCTTTGAGGGGGGAGGGATAGCTCAGTGATTTGCGCATTGGCTTGTTAAACCCAGGGTTGTGAGTTCAATCCTTGAGGGGGCCACTTGGTGATCTGGGGCAAAATCACTACTTGGTCCTGCTAGTGAAGGCAAGGGGCTGGACTTGATGACCTTTCAAAGTCCCTTCCAGTTTTGGGAAATAGGATATCTCCATTAATTTATTTATTTGCAAAATTAATTAATACTAACTTTACAACCTACTGTTGTGAAGTAGTTTCTTTTTAAGTCAATACTTCAATCGATAGAAATCTAATATTTTTGGTGGTGGGGGGGAAATCAATGTAGTGTTGCACTGAATTTTCCATACCGTTACAACTGCTGGCTTTAATATAACTGGTTGCATGAACCCATTTAACTAAAATCCTTTTATTATGCAAATTAAAGTAGATAGAAAAAGTAAGGAAAAATTGATCAATGTAATAAAAATATGCAACAAAATGTATGCGACTATTGGAAAACTAGCTGCTGAAGTTTGCCTACACTAGGAAAGCTAAATGGCTAATATAATCTCCACCTGCTAAGAAAAGACGCTTTGAAATAGATTTTCACACTGAACAAGTTAAGCCTTTTCATCTTCTCTGAGAAAGATGTTTAACACAAGATTGAAGATTCTCCAGGGAGTCTTTCTAGAACTATATCTGAAGTTCGGGATTAAATGTTCTTATTTAGTTCTGTCCATTCTTGATCATTTAAACTTCTCTTCATTACAAAGCCAGGTTTTCAGAGGTGCAGATAATTTTAGAAAGAAATTTGTGTTCATTTACTGCAGTTGCACATTGAATTGTGGTACCTGGTAAATTGTTCCACTGGTTAATTACTCTCTCCATTAAAAATATAGGCCTTATTTCCAACATAAATTTGTCTAGATTCAACTTCCAGCTAGTAGATCGTGTTATGCCTTTCTCAGCTAGATTGAAGAGACATTTATTAAATGTTTCTTCCCTGTGTAGATAGATACCTATAGACCAGAGGTTCTCAAATTGTGGTCCATGGACCACCAGTGGTCCGCGAGCTCCATTCAGGTGGTCCACGGATAGTTCTCTCTAAGGTGCACACCTAGACGGCCACCCACCTAATTAGTGGAGCCGTGCAGATATGGCTCCACTAATTAGCTGCCCGGACCCTGGAGAAGATGCACATGTAAGGTGAGGTGGTGGCCTTGGGGTACAGGAAGTAGGTGGGAGGGGGCAGTGGGGTTGAGAAGAGGGGACGGGGTGAATTTGGGACGTGCAGGGCTGCAGCGGCCAGAGAAAGAGGTGACTTTCCCCAGGGCTGCGGCTGCCAGGGAGAGACCCCCCTCCTTCCCAGCCCCATCTCAGGGGCTTCCGCGGCAGGGGAAGAGAGGGAACATCCATTGAATTAGAAAGGTAAGACTATTGATATTAAAATATGAGTTGTGTGCTTTTATTTGTAGAACAAAAAAACATTAATTATTGAGGTTTTTTTAAATAGCACTTTTATCCAAAGCACTTTACAATAGTTAGCTAACGGTACAAACAACATTTGGAAAGATCATTAAGTGGTCTACCGAGACCCTCAGCAATTTTCAAGTGGTCTGCAAAAAAAAAAAAAAAAAAAAAGTTTCAGAACCACTGCTATAAACTGCACTCAAGTCACCCTTTAACAGAGGTGAAAGTGGGCCAGTACGGTGTACCATTAAGAAGTGGCTGCCGGTACCAGCCCGTACACAGCCTCCCATTGAAGCGCTTTAACATCACTGCTCCCCGACCTGGGCCACCGATGGTGATTTAAAAGGGCCCAGGCAGCACAGGCCAGGCAGTGTGGAAGGGCTGGCTGGGGGAGGCCAACCCCCAGCCCTGCCCCTTCTGCCTGAGGCCCCACCCCTTCTGGGGGCCCAGAGCCAGGTCCCTGTACTGGTAAGTATTTTATCTTACTTTCGCCCTTTAACCTTGCCCTTTAACCTTGTTTTTGTTAATCGAAATAGATTGAGCTCTTTGAGGCTATTATAAGGCATATTTTCTAATCCTTTAGTCATTCTTGGGGCTCTTCTCTGAAGTTTATGACAGTCTTGAATGAAGAAACCTCACTTTTGTCAATTAAGTATTCACCAACTCATTGCTCTGACAGGATTGGCTTTAATTGTTTACTGTATTTGACTAAAACAGAAAATATTCTGTGATGGTTGAAACATTACTGTGTAATTTGTTGTACAGCTATGACATTGACAAAATACTAGTTTAATTATAAAGTTGTATGTAATCCTTAAAGCTGAATTGTGTTTAAGAATTCAAGAAAAAAAGGTTCCAAATCATGCCAAAATCTTCAGCTTTTCCTTCAAAGAAAAAGGTATCTTTCCTAATATACCTTTAACATAATCCCAGCATGTATACAGAGAAAGTCATTTCCAGAACATATGGAACATTGTGAATTTTGTACGTAGTAAGTGATGAAAACATGAGTTTGGCTGGAAAATAATACATACTATGTAATGATTAGATATACCACTCAATATATACAAAGTGTAAATTAAAATAGCATGATTTCCTATAATTAATTTAAATCAGATTGAGAATTTGTAAAACTAAATGTGAAATTTAGGTTAAAATGTATAATGTACTAAATTATAAATGCAGGGGCAAGAGGAAAATGTTCTATTGGCAGAGAAACACATTTGAAATGTACAAGACTGCTATAGACAAAAAATAATGAAAAGTAACACTTAAGCAGGTATGTAACTTCACTCACATGAATATTCCCATTGACTTCAATGGAACTATCCATGTGCTTAAAGTTAAGCATATAAAGAAGTGTTTGCAGCATCAGGTGGTAAAGTTGTATTTTCATGGGAAAAAAGTTTCTCAAAGGGTATGTCTACACCACAAATTAAGGTATGATTGTAGCACAGGTAGTCATGTTAGCTTTGATCTAGCTAGCATAGTGAAGATGTGATGGCACAGATTTTTCTGAACAGGCTAGCAACCCAAGTTCATACACAGGGTCACTGGCAAGCTTGTACTGGGGTGGCTAGCCCACACTGAAGTATGTGCCACCATGTTTTCAATACGGTTGTTATCCCCACTAGCTAGATTAAAGGTACAAGTATGCCTACTTGCACTACAATCACACCTTAATTTGCAGTTTAGCCATACCTACAGTGACATAAAATATTTGTCACTTCAGACCAACACTGCATAATTTTTAACAAAAAAGTTATTTACACTTTCAGTCCATTAACAAAATTAACATGTTTATACATTGGCCAACATTTTCAAAATTAGGCTTCTATGCCCGAATTTTCAAGAGCACATAAGTAATTTGGGAGCAAGATGTATCCCACTGACTTCAAAACTATAAACCCTGCTGGAGGAGCAAAGCCAGTTTGAAGAATTTTAGCTATCTTGACTTGTGGAAGTTCAATATATTGAAAGGTGATATTGGCTGTAAATATAGAAAGGGCTATTTGCTTATCCGTTCTGTGTTTGAGTATGTAGTATTACCACAGTAAGGCTGTTCATGAAGACCAGGGCTTGTCTTTTTTTTTCTTAGTATAAATGAGCATTTTAAATGTGAAATTTCCTCAGTAAAAAAAAAAAAAAAAAGTCTCTGTAAAATCTGAAATTCTACTAACAATTGGAAACCAAACAAGTACACAACGCTCACTTTCTTTCCAATTTGATATCTTAAATTGCTAAAGACCTACCAATATGTAAATAAAAATCTAATTATATTAAAATTGATTTGATTTAAAAATTATTATTTTATCCACCCTGCTTCCCAGGGAAGACTCATTACATAGAGCAAAAGATGAGACTACAGGACATATGATCTATTTCTGTGGCAGTGTTTTGCTTTTATTTCAATAATAAAAAATGCTTGATAGAACATAAAGCTGCTGATACAAGAACACTTTAGTGGTTGGAAGACACTTTTATAACTTATGTTCCTCACATTTAGCAATGAAAATGGTTATACTTTGAACAATAATTCTGATATATTGACATCATTATACAAAGAAGAAAGGAGAGCTACCTACACGTGCTCAAAACATAGTAAATTTCTCCATGTGGACAATACAATAAATATGGACATTGTGCAGACATTCATAAGAGATAACATTACCATCAGAAAGCATCCAGATCATTCAAGTCAGACAGAACCAGAATTCAGTTTAATGCTGCTTCTATTAATGTATTAGAAGAAGCTGTTGTGCTGATAGGTCAACTGTGTAACAAAAGAAAGTTACTCGAGTTTTTCTGGAAACAAACAAATACAGCTCTTCATACAGTTGCTCACTTAATATTAAGTTCATGTTACAGAACTAAAACAAAGATCTAATGTCTCTGTTGACATGTTTCTAGAATCGTGTGAACAGTACTTTTTGATTTCATTAGTGACCCAATGTGAAATTTCTCTACACTGTGCAAAGTTGGATTCAGCATTTATAATGCAGTCCCAACAAATACCACATTGGAACCAATTGGCACACTTTAATTAGTTTCACCCTTTAAGAATCACTGTCAGTATGTATTATTTTCTGGAAAGTCTATGCCTGGTTTCTCAAATTAGTCAAGTTTTCCACTGAACTAAAGCAATTCTCTTACATATATGGGAATAGGGCTGCATAACTAAAGCTCATAACGAACTTGAAGAAAATACGCAGCATTCACCAATAGCTACTACATTATGTTACCTGAGATACCACAATGTTTTCATATACTGTGGTGCAGTAATTTTAAGTGCTGACTTTTTAAATGGAGACTTTTGTATAGGTATTGTGAACACAGACATATAGTGCTATATCAACAACTAACAACAAAAAAGCAGAAGAACTCTTTATAGAAACAAAAACAGCCTGAGACATAAAGACTCCATTTTGTTGATCACAGGATAGGATAATGACAACTTTTGAGTTACTAGCACATTATTTCACTGCTTTGAAAATGCAAGCTAAATATGTATATTTGCATATGGACATTAAGAAATTAAGGACCTACAGGGACAAACACTAGAGAACACAAAACAAAGACAGAGCGAACTGATTATTTTCTCACACTAGTGTAACTCTGCTGAAATCAATTACACAATAGAAGAACACAATCAGGCCCAATATTTTAGATCCGTAGCTTGCCATTATTATAGCCTGGTGAGTAACACAGGGGTTTTGAATCTGATCTCATGTATACCAGCTTTACATGGAAGTAACTCACTCATTACTCCTTGAGTTACTCCTAATCTACAACAGTGTAAGATTGGAATTTGCTTTGGCTTTTGTACAACTTCATGGTAAAAGCTAAAGGGATATGTTCATATAAACAAGCAGAACTCTTTAGTCCTTCCCTCCTTTATTTGTCATGAAGTTCTACATACTGCATGAGCTGTGAATCAAGGCAAAGTTCACAGCAAAAAATTGTAATTTACCACACCATGAGTATTCTGCCTTCAGTGCTTTTCAAAATTTACCTCCAAGAAGTGTTAAAACAAGCGATTCAATGAGAACATTAATCAATATTACTACCTCATGATAACAGAGGAAGATAATAATATCAATGTACCATATGTAAACGGGTTACATTTATACTTATGGTTTGTGGCTTTCTAATTCATGAATGGAATCACATTAGGCAATATCTAGTCACTAGTATTTGGTCATGTTTTATGTCTTCTTAGTTACTTTTACTATCTTAGATGTTCGCAATGGTGACAGTTTTAGTTTACTGATTCCTTATATAAAGTGCTGAGGCTATGCTCTGTCATGGTAAATGACCCCAAAGTCAGACTGCTCACTGAATAAGAGGCAAAAAGACAAATTAATGTCTTTTGTCACAAAATGTCAATTTAAACTCACTGAAACGTGACCTAGGCCCTAATCTTGGCAACACTTATGCATATGTTTAACTTTACTGCTTTGAGCAGTCCCAATGGGGAAACTCGGAAGCTTAGCATATGCATAAGTGTTTATAGAAACAGGACATAAAAGTAAAACCATTTAGAACCATTTTCCCTTGCTTTCCCACTAGAGCCCCAACCCTGCTCCGACTGAAGTCATCAGTAAAACTTCTACTGACTTAAATGGCACAAGATCAGGCCCTCAGTGCACAGAAGTAGCATGAGAAGATGGGCAGGCAAGAGACTCTAATGCTGCCTTTATGGCACAATTTGCTTGTCTCTGCAAAGGCAGCAGGGACAGAAGCACTGTACAGATCCCTCTACAGTACTGGATTTCCATCTGTCTCTACCTCCCTTTGTAGATTAAGTCATCAAATTTAAAACTTAAAGTTCTTAGTAAAATTGATTCAACTGTTCATTATTACATCCACCTATCTACAACCCAAAGTCTCAGAAATCATGGATATAATGTTAAAAATCTATGACTCCCTCATGGCAAAAAAATGCAGCCTTCACTGTAGGCAAAATTCATTAGTACGACTGTGCTGTTGTATACCACTCTGGTGATGCAAAGCAGCTGCAAACCCAATTTAAGAGTCGGTTACACCATATTTTCAACTGCTTTGTATTGCTTGAATGGCATAAAGTAGCCAGAATGCACTAGTGAATTTGGCCCTATAAATATATATTTTAAAATGTACTTTGCAAACAATAAGAGTGCAATAACGCACAAGTTAAACAAATTTAATGAATGCTCAAATAAATTTAATTTACTGCTTCGGTAAGTGAAAGAGGTGTTTATTTGGAAAGCTATGAAAATTTCACAATTTATCTGACAAGACACAGCAGGCTTTGGGGTAAGGGAAAAAGATGCTACTTCTCACTTCAGATCAAATGAGATATAGCATCTTCCATCCACAGATCTCACAAGCATTACAATGTTAGACCTCAACACTCCTTTACAGTAGATAGCATGCACATTTTAGAGATGTTCATACACATTAGTGATTTGCTAAAGGTCAAATGCTGACATAGCTAGGAATAAAACCCAGGAATCTTGACAGCTAGACACTTACTTGGTTAATACATTAGACTTTAGATAAAACTCCCATTTATAAAAACAACATTCTGTTGCTTGTAAAGAATGCCCCTTTACCAATGTCCTAAAATTTCCACAGGTATGTGGTGGTCCATATGAAGAATTAAGAATGAGCACATCAATGGGTGGGAGTGCAGTAGGAAGTAGCAGTAACGTTCATCTGATTGAGATGTTAAAAACTAGAACATACTACCAGCCAATTTTTTTGAAAGGTTGCTTGTAAACATAGCCTCTCTCTGAGGGAGGCCCAACACTGGACAGCACATCCTCCCAGCCAACTGGGGTCATGAATTGTCAGTCTCAGTGAGGAACTGCAATTTTTTTTTTCTTAATTGGTGAAACTGAGAGAACAGAAGCATGGTTTAGGTTACAATTGCCCTAATTTTGAAGCTTTGCTCATACAGATACTTTTTTAGTTACACCACAAGGTCCAAATTCTGCAGGGGTGCATGAGCACAGGTCCCACTGAAGTCAATGGAAGCCTTGCATGCATCTTGCATTGTTTTCCTGTACTTAGGTGAGTAATGACTAAGAACTCTGATTATTGAGAAGGGTTGTTATCACTTGCTATTTATTGTGGATTAGTTACAAGAAGTTACTGGTGTACTTTCTGCAAATCTTTCAGTTCTCCAACATTTTTAGCACTCTTATTTCCTTAGCTGCTGTCCTGTGTTATGGAAATAGAACTTTCTGTTTAGATTAGATAGACTAAGGGTGTTATAGTAGTTGATTTCCTAATTAAGGTATTGTTTATATAAAAAAAGATAATATCCTTGACATGCATGGCAAATAAAAATATACTATTTTCTTTAATCTGTTTAAAGCTGATACCTGTGGTCTCATCATTTAAAACCACTCAGGCTGGGGCCATGGTATTCTTGCCCAAATTGCTCTAAGCTGATATTAAGTCCATATGTCACTCCGTATGTCCGCTGTTGTTACTGTTACCTTTGTATCACTACACTAAACACCATAAGTTTTATATTAATCAAATTAGAGAAGCAATACCACTGTTCTCTATCTGGTAAATGTCCCAAATTCTCCAGTGGTTATGCCCTATTCCTATACCCCAGTCCCTCTGTCTACCTCTGCTTTTATGTGCACCATCCCAGCTCATGCTCATTCTCCATCTGAGTCAATCCAACCTCCCATCCCCTGGCTCCTGTCCCACTCCTCCTCTGCTTCCCCAAGCCTCTGGTTCCTGCAACCCCCTCACATTCTTTCTTGCCCCATTTCCCACTTCTGTGCATTCCAATGCGGCCATTTCCTCCTTCTCCATACTACCTGGGTGCCAGCAATTGGAATATTGAAAGCACAGGAGAGTCTCCCTGATCTCAGATCATGTGCCTATGGGTTACAACTACCCTACGCAGCCAGGAGCAGCATTTGCAGGAAAAGTCCTGTTCTGAGCCTTGGGTTGAAGCATGCTCAGTTGCTCTGTGCAAATGGCATAAATGCAGTGCAGTTGTCACACAGAAGCTGTGAGGGGAATGGAGCATGCTCAGTGCAGATGGAATCTTCAGAAAATTTAGCTGGCAAGCAAGTCTCTGAGTATGCACAAACTTCAATTTGGTTTTATCACTTGGTCAAATTTGGACAGGTTTTTCTGGGGATGGTAAAGGCACACCCCTGACTCGGGGTAAACTCCCCTGCCCAAATTTCAAGTTCCTGATCCAACGTGTGGAAGCATTACAGCCTCTCAATGAAATAGTTGTAAGAATATTTTTAACATGGGCAAAATGTGTTGTTTGGACCTTAATGTGATCTTAGAAACATCTGAACAATTTTAGTAGGTAGGTAGAAAGAGTCAGGCAGACATCTGGGATGGATAGCTTCAGCCAAGCAGGATAAAATTTGGCAAAGTTATAAGCAACAAAAAACCGGGTCTTATAAATGGGAAGTCTTGAGCAATCATATCTACAGGCAGCAGTACCAGTTCCACCTTTAAGAAAGAATATCAGTGGGACTTGGTTCTTAGGAAATTATTCTTTTTTGATGAGTTTAAGAGTTCATACAGAAAGATTCTTAATTATTAGTTTTATTTTTACTCAGTAGTCATGATCACAGTCAATGCTGTAACCAAAATGTAAGAATCTACAATAGTAATAAGCAAGGAGGTATTGTGTGGTAGATCAGATCATACCATTTTTTGAGATTCCAACTTACCAACCCTTGCTATAAATGAAACCCTATAGCAAGGAGTTGGCTAACAATCTCAGGGAAAAAAAGTTCTGTCCACAGTGCTTAGGGAAATTCTGTTAGCAATAACCATGAAACATTCAAAACATAGTCAAGTTGTATAGCTGGCATGGTTCTGATTCCAGTGTAGACAAAGGCCTTACTCAGATAAGCTATAGCTAGAGTGGGGAGGGGGAAAGCTATGGACCAAAAGCATAAATGACTACTTCTAAAAAATCTGGAATTCCTGTTGTGTTCACTCCTGACAAAGATATGAATAGAAAGGCAATTATTCTAAAAAGATACAGAGAAACCATTTATCTTTCTGATAAATGGGGGAAATATATATATACTTAGTCAGAAATCTATTACTGTCTCCTGATATCAACATTTGGAGAAATTAAGTTTGTTTAAAAAATAAGGCATTACATATTACACACAATATACAAAACAGGAACAACTTGAGACAAACAAATAGTCTTTAAATCCCAACTTGTAAAAAGTATTTTACAGAAACTGGTCACAGTGCACTGAACTCATTCCTTCTTTTCCTAGCAGTTTCATTTTAAATGACTTGGGAACTATATTAGAGTGCAATCTGACAGCAAACAGAAATGAAGTGCTATTTACACCAGAAATATTAATACTAATCAGTATAACAAGTCTGCTGTTGAGAACAAACCTAAATAATATTCTGAGGAATAAGAAACAGTGCCTTTCAGTAGAGTTGCCAGGAACAACAACAACATAATCCCCAAAGCCAAGTAACATCCATATCATAGATAACATAAGTTTCTGTACTTTAAAACCCTTAAGCATTTCCAGCTTCATTCCAATTAAAATACATAATATATCACACATACACGCTTACACTTAAGTGGCACTCTTGGCTTTTGTACAATAAAGATTTAGTGAAAATATACATCTTGACACTTAAAACTAAAGTACAAATATACAATATCTGTAAGCCCATACATAATTTTTTACATTTATAATACACTTTACATAGATAAAAACATTCAGAGTTCACTCATCCTTTTATTTTTTGGCTACAATTCTCTGATTTAGAGTCTAGAGAACTCCTCTTCATCATCAATGTAACCAGATTTAAAACAGACCTGAGAAAGAGACAAGACAAAATGGCTGCATTTAGTTAAATAAGTAGCACAGCTGGTGTTTTGTGGTTGGCTTGTTGTTTGTTTGTTTGTTTTTGTTTGTTTTTTTTAAATAAATAGAGTCTATACATATTCTTTTATAGAGTCCATATAATTTTTCTACTAAATAAGTAGTTTTGTGGATATCAAAAGGAAGTAGCAGCCACCTCAAACCAAAGCTCAGACTATTTTCACTTCATCTAACCTTATTTTAATTCTTTCCTTGTGAAGTCAGTAACAGAAGACAAGATTTATAAACAGTATCTCATAGCCAATTGAAGGACCTCAACCCATAAAATATTTGCAAACATTCTTCATCAATACAAAGCCCAGTTTTTGAAGACACCTTAGGCAAACGAAAAATTATAATCAGCTATACAAGTGCAAAGCAAAACTGTGGTCAAAAGACCAACATTTTGACTGTAGCCATGCTAGCCTAGGAACTATTGGTACATTTGCAAATTATTTTTCATTCACCAGCTGGGATAGCACAGTGCCTGCAAAAGCTGAAAACAGTATTTTGTTATGTAGTCTCCTGTGGATCAGCCAGAGATAACTGTACTGGATGAATCAGTAACAAAATGTCATATTACTGTATAAATTAACCTACATATTTTGGTTCTATGTTTCAAGGCCTTAGTGAATTTTCTGATACTCGGACAGTGTAGGGATTAAAATATTTCTTCTTTTATATTTCTCATATGAATAATTGAATGTCCACATTCAATATAAATAGTTTCAAATCAAAAGAATGCAGATGTCTAGTCTTCCCTCAGTGTAGCTATCTAGCTGTCAATAACTTAAATGGGAATCATTCATAGGCATCCAAAGACTAGATTCTTGAATAAGGTATAGGCAGGTAACACATCATTCCTATGTTAAAAACAAACTGGAAATTTTCTTATAGGTATAGATCAAATATATTTTCTAAAAATGGTACTCTGTTGTTTTTCCTTGTTTAAAAAGTCTTTTTTATCGTAACCAAAAGGTCAGTTCACACCAACATTCAAATGCCCAATCGATGACAAAAATGTTTAATGTGCTATTATAATGCACAGCTATAATGCGGATGCTTCATGATTTGTTCCTAGCGATTTAAAATAATTAAATCTCTATTGAAAGCCAACATTATTTCTATGGTTCTTTACTGGGATGAACTTATCCTTCCCAAAACAATTTCACTCTGAATTTGTATACGCAGAGCAAACAAAATTGTATATGCTGGTCTGCATGTGAAAGACACTAGTAAACAGCCTATTTTGGTCAAATATATATGCCAATAGACTGTATTAAAACAACCTATGTTTCTCATGTCTTTCATGGTAAATATTTTGGGGTGCGATTCCTAAAGATTGCTCAATTTTAAGATATTTTAATATATTTATTAAACATTAGGTCTTAGAAGTGGAGTTAACTTGCTCATTGGGGAACCCATGTATATCTACACCATCTCCCAAACAACAACTTATCTCAAAATATACACACAACCCTAAAATATCCTGATGTTTGTCTCCTAACATTTCTTCTTCGGAATCACTGTCCATTCAGTGATCATATCAGACATCTACATTTAGTCCAATCTACAGTTTTGATGATTTTTTTCCATTATAAGCCTTTTTTATAAATAGTGAGAGACTGTCATTTGATAAACATTTTAAATTAATTTAAAAAGCAAAGGCAAAAAAGTATTATATATTTGTATTGTATAAAAAAAAAACCAAAAAGCCATAGGTAGTACTTTTACCCCTCCCATGAAGAGTCTGTGAAAGAAGCCTCTCTTTGGTCTAGGAGTATCTTTGCTCATATCTAGGTCTTGTGACACAGTGACATCAGGTTCATATATATTGACCTCTTGAAAGCATCCTGTTTCAATCATCTACATGGAAAGAGAAGATACACAAATGAAAAACTCAGTCATATAAAGACCCCCAGACATTATTCCAGTTCATGCAAGATGCATAACAACTGGATTCTTTGCTGAACCAGGGCCACACAGAGGAAGACACAAAATAGCTTTAACCACCTTTGTGCAACCTAAAAGGTATTTTATTTTACAATTAGCTACTCTCAGTCCTGGAAAGCCAACACAGCTGACAGGGATCAGCAGGACACAGCTGCTTCTCTAGCCACACCCTCTTTATTGCACAGGCAAGTCCACTAAATTTATGGCTGCTTTGTGACAGTGATCATGCAAAAAGCAGACACAGTATAGCCATAAATCTGGGCCCTTATGTGAAGAAACTAAGACCAGCTTTCTATAATTCTTGTTTGAACCATAACATAAAAGCACTCTTATAAGAGTGCCTCACATCCCTCCACCCCAACAAACACACACTTTGCTGCTGAATTTCCATTGCCCAAACTGCAACATGCACAACTTCTTGAACTGGATTTAATCCATGCCAATACATAAACATGGATATCTCTTTCTCCCATCTTCTGTTTCAGGGCAGCCTAACCTGGAGTAGGTGAAGCTGGATATGCAATCTCATTAATTACAATCAATCCAGTGTGTCAGCCACATTGGTAGGGGGAATTAACTCTATACATAGTCCTAAATGAATTCATTCATTAGTCAGTTTGGAATACTTATTTAGAAAGCAATATCTAGTAATGTTTGATTAAAGTAATAACTGCTTGTTCTGAAAACCTAGAGCAAGGATAGTCCACAGAGTTCTACACTGTGGCTCCTGACTGCTCTCAACATGAATACACAGGTATGATCTATTTGAGACCCCTGTAATAACAGCTAACGTTGAGTAAATTTATTTTTTTGTACTTTGAATGGCACTCATTCAGGTCCCACTGCTTTGAATGATATTAGAAATCTTTCAGAGACAGGATCAAAACAAGAAGTGTGTTCATTGTAGCGGATGCTATTGTTTTCTGGGCAGCATTCGCTAAAGCATAGGGTGATTCAGCTTCCATCTGTTCAATTTTATGCAAGTTAAGTATGGTCCTTGGGCTCCTATCAAATTGTCAATGGGGCTGTTAGTTGGGAACATTCTGGAGCAAATGCCTGAAGTAAAAAGGAAGTTTCATCGTAAAGCCTGGTTAAGGAAGTTAAACAGTTTTGTATTTTTTAATGTTCATTATTGTTACACTAACACAAACAGGACTTGTTCAAAGTACAGTACCTCATTTTGCCAAGGGATTGAGACGCAACCTGTAACAAATTTGGAATAGAAGTCATCATCTGTAGTATCCAGGTTCACTCCTTTTACTGTGGAGAATTGCTCTATATCCAAGACATCCTTACAATACACTGCACGTGGCTGCAATATGAAACAATGATTGCTTCTTTGACAGAATTTTTATTTTCAGAGAAAACTGGACAATTAAAAAAAATATCTTAGGTTCACATTGTTGCCTATTCACTATTTATTTACCTGAACACCAAAAGGATACTACTATACCCTCTAGACTAGTACTGCTTAACAAGTGGTGTGAGACCTGTAGGGGGTCATGAAATGACACCCGGTGGGTTGCATGCAACCAAGAGCAGCAAAATTAATGGTCACTAGGTCCCAGGGGGAGCCCTAACAGAGAAAGGAAGTACTATAGCAACTTGGTTCCTCTCACATCCTGAGGCTGTGGCAGTTGACTCCTGCTCTGCCCACTGACTCCCAATCCCAGGGAAGTTTCTCAGTGCCCAACCTTCATTTGTCAGGGGCAGGGGAAGTAGTGATTTAAAGAGCTGGGGAACCAACTTCACAGCCCCTTCGAGCTGTACTTGGGACATGGGTCTCAAAACCCTTTACAAAAGGAAGTGCCCTATAAACAGCTAAATATCATCATTTGACAACACTGAATTACATTTGCATTGTGTTGCCTATTTAAATAATTTTGTCAGGACTCTCTGGAGACAGGGCTCTCCTAAGTCTTTGCACAAAATTCAGGTCAATCATCTACAAATATTGCCACCTCCCTATTCAACCCCCTTTGCAGATAATAACTAGCTTCTGCACGCACCCTTCCTATTTTCCAGTGCAAATTGATTTAATTAACATAGAAGTATATTGTGTCTATTTAAGTACTAGATACATCTGTCTCATCTACTTACATCTGGTAAAAACGGAGGTTCTAACATGTTTGCTTCCAGTCTCTTGAAGTTAATATTCTTGAAAATGGGATGCTGTTTTACAGCAGCAGCTCCATCTCCAGTGCACCCCAATCGTTCCTTTGGATCTTTGGCAAGTAACTGCACAGAAATAGTAAATATATCACTGGATTAGTCTTTTATATATGCCCTTTTAAAAATTATCTTTACAGTATTTTTCAATAGAAAAATATATATAGGGTTTTTTTTTGTCTCCTTTGCTTACTGAAATCTGCAATTGAATGCTGTACCAAAGTGTTAACTTTTAAAGAACTGGAAATCTGAAATATGTGGCTTAAGAGCATTAAAGTATTTTCGTTAGACCAGTTTAAGTTACAAACATTCTGCTTTTTAATTATTATAGGTTCTACCCATAGTTTAATGAGCTGCTAAGTTATCTCTATGTACTTATGTTTATATACTTGGTGATCATATATGCTTTGCCACATATCTTGCTTTCCTCAAATGCAGATCTAAAATTGTTTCAGTATGTTAGTAACTCTAGACAAGATATTTTTGTAAATCAACCATAACAAACATATATATTATAAATATTATTTTTCTAAAAAACTCTTCAACTGTGTAAATGCATGTTATCTACCAAATTTAACTGGATTTTACTCCAGTCAATAAAGGTAAAAAAACCAAGCTGTCCTATTACATGGTCTTTTTCTTTACACAAGAGAACTAATATGTTGCTTTTCTACCACATCTTCCCCATATTAAATCCCAGTTTTTTTCCTGTTGAGATGGCTTAACTCTGCCCTTGGTTATGCTACGTTCAAACTGTGGTTTAGCTTGAGGATATGGACTACGACATCTATAAAGTACACCATTTTGTAAGTTACAACGCAACAAACATGAAGAGAAGTCCTCAGTTCCTAAGTCTGACAACAACAGCATGGAACTGTTTATGGACTTCTATTATATCAATAGTTGAATCACAAAAAGAGATGAAAACGACCTATGTAGGTCACCTAAGCCATGTCACCTGAATTATGAAAAATTTCCAACAAAATAAAGACACTAAAATTTAAAATTTCAGCTCTTTAAAGAGTGTTAGAAATTTAATTTCCAAACCTCTACGTCTCTTCACCCACCATCCTGCAGATGGATTTTGCCTCCTCTGAGAATCTGTCCGAGTACACTTCCTGGTCTTCCTTCACTCTTCGGTCTATCTCATTCAGTTTGACCTTTTCCTTACGCTTCCTGAATGGTGATTGTCCTTGAATCATTTCATAAATTAGGCAGCCAAGACCCCACCAGTCAGGGCTGAATGTATACCTTTCATTGTTGAGGATTTCTGGAGCTACCAAAAATAAAAAATAGAAAGATTAATGTGTTTTAGTTTTTTTCCCATTATTTGATCAGTAAAACAAATCCACTAAGCTAACATTGCACTCTCCTAAAAACAGACTGTACAGTAATAGTGGATGTCCAGAATTACAGAAAGTCCTCATTCCCATATTAAGGACTCTTTTGCTCAGCTAACTGTAGGTCCTTAATTGCTTCTTTTCTAGATCAATATGATCCTTAAGTCATTTTTTAAATGAAGGTAAAATTTTCACAAGCTAAGCACCTAAGTGACTTAGGAGTCCAAGCCACATTTTCAAAAGTGACTTGTGCACTTAGGAGCTTCGAGTCAAACAATGTCAATGAGATTTAGGTGCTTTTGAAAATTTTACCCAGAATAATTAACTTTCTGAGATGGCTACATCTAAAATTTAATTTTGTAATTTTATCAAACATGACCTTGTGAAGCTGGCAGACCAGGTGCCAGCTCATGCCAAGGTGCCTAGGCCTCATTGAACACTTTCAAATGCATCGCTGGAAACCATTCTTGCTTACTTGTTTGTTAGCATTATCAAAATAAATATTAGAGTTATAACAATGTATTTAGACTTTATGGAATGGTTGTGGGATGCTGCATGTATTAATCCTACTTATATCTGTATCCCATGTAATTAGGGTAATGTTTAAACGTTTTCTCTGTAACTATACAAACGTTTGTTAAGACTGTAAATTCCCCACAGTCAGGAGACAAGCATTACCATGTGCGAAATATTAATTTACCCCAACAGGTGTTATTTCCTGGCCATCTGGAAGGATTACTGAATCCAAGTGGGCCATTGCGGAACAAAGACTTTGTCAATTGTTCTCCCCACCCACCCATGAAGAGGTTATGTGCAGGAGCACTTATCCTATCAGCTTGGATTCTATGGTGGGTGGGTGGGGGAGAGAGGGGGGTAAAAATCCCTGAAAAGGAGAAACTGGATTTTTGATGGTTTCTGGACTCTCGGGGACAAATATTCCTAAACATAAGCAAGAGATCCCCATGCTGTCTAGCATGGGCCAGCCCAGACATATAGAGCTGCTTATTATAGAAGCTTATAGTACCTTTTTAACCCTAAGACTAACTCATTTGTGTACATATGTTTTTTAACCTTGTTAAAAAAAAAAACTTATTTATTTTCTTAGTTAATAAATCTTTAGTTAGTTTATTACAGGATTAACTACAGGCATTGTACTCAGATCTCAGCCCAAAGACTACTGACCTGAGGTAAGAGACTAGTCCTTTGGGACCGGGAGTAAGCTGAATTTTGTGATTTTTGGTATAAAATGACCATCTATCACATAGTCCAGCTTGCCTGCGTGACAAGATAGACTGGAATGCCCAAGGGGACTGTCTGTGACTGCATAGTAAGACTGGTTAGTATGTTAGTAGTTCACACTTGTTACTGGGTTGGTGAAATCTAATGATATAATATACAATCAGATTGGGGTTTCTACCCTGCTTTTTGACAGTCTGCCCTGAGGCTGGAACTCACGGTTGTGAGCCATTACAGACAGCATGACACACCTATTCACATACTGTATCTTTTCTTCACACTAATAATGTCCCAAAACCAAATCAAACCCAGTATGATTCTGTATTCTAGAGTCACCTATACTTAAGCAAGTGTAATAGACCTCACTAGTATGGTTTAGCTAGCTACAGGCATTTTACATACCCATGTATCCAACTGTTCCAACCCGCCCTCGGACTGTTTCTCCTTCTGGGATCTGCACAGCTAATCCAAGATCTGAAATCCTGATGTGTCCTGTTTACATTGAAATTAATTACACAAATTCAACAAGGAATGAAGTATTAGCATTTTCAAATATATGGGATTTCCATAGTATTCTTCACCCTCCATCCCAACAAATCACTTATTAGAGCTAAGACATTACCTACACAGACAGAATGGCTTCTCCCACGGGCATAGGTAGTATATCTCCCCGAGAGGTGGTATTTAGTTCAACCGAAGAATTCTTTGGTCTACCTAGCGCTGGTCTATAAGGGGGGTTAGGTTAGTATGGCTACATCTCTGAGGGGTATGGATTTTTCACACCCCTGACAGACTTAGTTATCCTGAAGTAAATTCCACACCCCTGAGAGACATAGCCATAAGCTCTTTAATCAATTTAATCAAAAAACATCTTTGTGTCGTCTTATCCTTCCATTTTACAAATTGGAAAAAATGAGGCACAGAACTGATATGCTCAAATTCACACAAGAAATTTGTGGCTGAGCATGGTACAGAATACTTCACATGAAAACATGACTGTAGGCTGAATAGGCTTTCTGAGTTTCCATTTCAACTCCTATGTTTATTCAGCAGCCAAAGGAATGGCAATATAGTATCATATTTAAGTCTTTATTATACTGTATTAAGCTTCTTGACTTCTTAGTAGAACATTGGAGCTTGCTCCATTTCATTCTTTATGTGAGAAAGATTATGCAAAATTATCAGTTTCCTCTCAAAGACATTGTAATAACTAGAACAGAGTGAAAAGTAGAATATCCATCCCACAGGAAATTCTGATATTTCAACATTTGTTTCACATACTGAATCAAAATGTTTCAAAGAACAAGTTCCAAATCAAAATTTTTTGAAAGTGTAAAATTAAATTTAATTAAATTAAATATGTTCAAATCAGTTCAACATTAAACTGCATCAGTCAATGGTTCTGCAATGCCTCAAGAAGTTGTAATTCAGATGTGTCATGCCCTTATTCCTCTGCATAGGCCAGGCTCTCTAATCAGATTACGTCTACTATAATACACTACACTCATTTAACTCCCATAAGGCACCACGTTGCTTGGTGAGAGGGGAGACCACAGGGCATCAGGGGAGAGAGTCCACCCAGGGAGCCCATTCCATAGGGAGAAATGGGAGCAACACAAATTACCCAAACTACAACATTCATGAGATACTGTGTCACCGCAGGAAGTTGAAATTTAATGTTGAACTGACTCAAAATTAAATATTTTGGTTCAGTTCAACAAACCAAAATATTTTGATTTGGATTGGCTCTATTCCTAACAAACTAATTGATTTTTGTGCTGCGAGAAAAAAATCAAAATAATCAGGCAAAAAATCTAAATTTTCCCCCCACAAAAAAAAATCAGTTCAGTAGAAACTGTATTTTCCATTGGAAAAATAATTTAAATGGAAAATTTCCAATCAGCTTTAGTAATAAGATAAAGAAAACACATTTTGATAGCTTTTAGGACAGGGGCAGTGTCTTCATACATGTTTGTACAGTGGCTAGAATAGTAGGGCAATCTCAGTGGGGGTCTCTAAGCTTAACTGTAGTTTGAATATTACATAATTTTGCATAGAGCATTTAGAAGCAACTGATAAAAATGAAGAATATCAAATATAAATTAGCACACAAGTGGAAGATCCTAGACGATGATGCCCCATTTTGTAATTGTCTCAGACCAAGTCTTTTACTCCTGGGGGAATTCTGTACTACTGTGCACGTCTGTATGAATTCTTGTTTGCAGAATTCAGGTAAAATTGTCTTCCAGTCAACCCCGTGAAGACCTCAATTAGCCACATTAGATCCAGTGCTAAAAGCTGTCTGAAAGAATCAAGGAATGAAATTGCAGTGTATTCTATTACTTTCGGTAAAGCAAGAACAGGCAATCTTTTTTCCACTCATATAAGCACACTTGCATGCTAATATTTTATTAATTATGTCTCTGGTATTGTAGAGAAATTGCTAAACCACCTTAAATATCTTTGCACTGTACTCAGAATACATTTATACATTTTTAGTGTACGTGCCAAGAAGTTTATGTTTATTTACCACAGTCATCAAGGAGAATATTTTCAGGCTTCAAGTCTCTACAAAGCAAACAAAACAAAAAGCCAGTTATCTAAAAGGGAAAATTATAGCCACTATCAAGTGTGGGTTTTGCAGAAACTACAAAATTGCTTTCCGTAGAAAACCGTGACTTAAGTGTGAAGAGACTATAAGAATCTCAAGTTTTGCAACTTTATTGTTTATAATACATATTTAAACAACAACCTGATGAACTATAGATTAAGAAGTTTTACAGTAGAAATTGTCAGAAACTGATCCCCTTCCCTGCAGAAGACTTTGATGAATCCAAAACAAAATTTCCCTGGAAAATGTTGACTTTGGGGGATGGGGAAAAATCTAAACCCATACACGTCAAAAGATGTGAAAAAGATTTTAGGCAAGACCCAGGTGTTCAGTGTTTTGACAGAAAAGTTGACTTTTCCTTGGAAAGCAGATACTCCTCAGGAAAAATATAATGTAGCTTATTTTCAATGAAACATTGGATTTTCAGCTACATTAATTTTTTTTAACTTGAATCTGATACCAATATAGGTAGAGAACATAAGAATGGTCATACTGGTCCATCAAACCAAAGGTCCATCCAGCCCAGTATCCTGTCTGCCGACAGCGGCCAATCCCAGAGGGAGTGAACCTAACAGGTAATGATCAAGTGATCTCTCTCCTGCCACCATCTCCACACTCTGACAAACAGAGGCTAGGGCTAATAGTCATTAATTAACTTTATTTATTTATTTAGTTCTCTTTTAAACCCTGTTATAGTCCTAGCCTTCACAACCTCCTCAGACAAGGAGTTCCACAGGTTGACTGTGCACTGTATGAAGAAAAACTTCCTTTTATTTGTTTTAAACCTGCTGCCCATTAATTTCATTTGGTGGCCCCTAGTTCTTATATTATGGGAACAAGTAAATAACTTTTCCTTATTCACTTTCTCCACACCACTCATGATTTTATATACCTCTATCATATCCTCCCTTAGTCTCCTCTTTTCCAAGCTGAAAAGTCCTAGCCTCTTTAATCTCTCCTCATATGGGACCCAGTCCAAACCCCTAATCATTTTAGTTGCTCTTCTCTGAACCTTTTCTAGAGATGAGGAGATCACATCTGTACACAGAATTCAAGATGTGGGCATACCACGGATTTATACAAGGGCAATAAGTTATTCTCCGTCTTATTCTCTATCCCTTTTTTAATGATTCCTAACATCCTGTTTGCTTTTTTGACTGCCGCTGCACACTGCGTGAACGTCTTCAGAGAACTATCCACGATGACTCCAAGATCTCTTTCCTGATTAATTGTAGCTAAATTAGCCCCCATCATATTGTATGTATAGTTGGGATTATTTTTTCCAGTGTGCATTACTTTACACATTTATCCACATTACATTTCATTTGCCATTTTGTTGCTCAATCACTTAGTTTTGTGAGATCTTTTTGAAGTTCTTTACAGTCTTCTTTGGTCTTAACTATCTTGAGCAGTTTAGTATCGTCTGCAAACTTTGCCACCTCACTGTTTATCCCTTTCTCCAGATCATTTATGAATAAGTTTAATAGGATTGGTCCTAGAACTGACCCTTGGGGAACACCACTAGTTACCCCTCTCAATTCTGAAAATTTACCATTTATTCCTACCCTTTGTTCCCCATCCCATCTTTTAACCAGTTCTCAATCCATAAAAGGATCTTCCCTCTTATCCCATGACAACCTAATTTATGTAAGAGCCTTTTGTGAGGGACCTTGTGGAAGGCTTTCTGAAAATTTAAGTACCCAATGTGCACTGGATCCCCCTTGTCCACGTTTGTTGACGCCTTCAAAGAACACTAATAGATTAGTAAGACACGATTTCCCTTTCCAGAAACCATGTTGACTTTTGCCCAACAATTTATGTTCTTCTACGTGTCTGACAATTTTATTCTTTACTATTGTTTCAACTAATTTGCTCAGTACTGACCTTAGACTTACTGGTCTGTAACTGCCGGGATCACCTCTAGAGCCCTTTTTAAATATTGGCATTACATTAGCTATCTTCCAGTCATTGGGTACAGAAGCTGATTTAAAAGGACAGGTTACAAACCATAGTTAATAGTTCCGCAATTTCACATTTGAGTTCTTTCAGAACTCTTGGGTGAATGCCATTTGGTCCCAGTGATTTGTTAATGTTAAGTTTATCAATTAATTCCAAAACCTCCTCTAATGACACTTCAATCAGTGACAATTCCTCCGATTTGTCACCTACAAAGGACGGCTCAGGTTTGGGAATCTCCCTAACATCCTCAGCCGCGAAGACTGAAGCAAAGAATTCATTTAGTGTCCCTACAATCACTTTATCGTCTTTAAGTGCTCCTTTTGTATCTTGAACGTCCAAGGGCCCCACTGGTTGTTTAGCAGGCTTCCTGCTTCTGATTTTCTTAAAAAACATTTTGTTATTACCTTTTGAGTTTTTGGCTAGCTGTTCTTCAAACTCCTTTTTGACTTTTCTTATTACATTTTTACATTAAATTTGGCAGTGTTTATGCTCCTTTCTATTTACCTCACTAGGATTTGACTTCCACTTTTTAAAAGATGCCTTTTTATCTCTCATTGCTTCTTTTACATGGTTGTTAAGCCACAGTGGCTCTTTTTTAATTCTTTTACTGTGTTTTTTAATTTGGGGTATACATTTAAGTTGGGCCTCTATTATGGCGTCTTTGAAAAGTGTCCATGTAGCTTACAGTGATTTCACTCTAGTCACTGTACCTTTTAATTTCTATCTGAAGGATTTTTTTCTTCTGAAAGTATTAGCAAGTTTTGCATTAACTGTATCTGAGTTTAAATTAAGTACATTGAACACTGAGTATTAGGGCTGTCAAGCAATTACAAAAATTAATTGTGATTACTCGTGCTGTTAAACAGTAATAAAATACAATTTATTTAAATATTTTTGGTTGTTTTCTACATTTTCAAATATACTGATTTCAATTATAACACAGAATACAAAGTGTACAGTGCTCCCTTTATATTTATTTTGATTACAAATATTTGCACTGTAAAAAAACAAAAGATATAGTAGTTTTCAATTCACCTAATACAAGTGCTGTAGTACAATTTATTTATCAGGAAAGTTGAACTTACAAATGTAGAATTATGGACAAAAAAAATAACTGCATTCAAAAATAAAACAATGTAAAACTTTAGAGCCTACAAGTCCACTCTATCCTATTTTTTGTTCAGCCAATCACTCAGACAAATGAGTTTGTTTACATTTGCGGGAGATAATGCTGCCCGCTTCTTGTTCACGTCATCTGAAAGTGAGAACGTGTTCTCATGGCGCTGTTGTAGCCGGTGTTGCAAGATACTTACATGCCAGATACACTAAAGATTCATATGTCCCTTCATGCTTCAACCACCATTCCAGAGGAAATGCATCCATGCTGATGACGGGTTCTTCTCGATAACAATCCAAAGCAGTGTGGAGCAACACATGCTCATTTTCATCATCTGAGTCAGGTTGATTTTCTTTTTTGGTGGTTCGGTAGTTTCCGCACCAGAGTGTTGCTCTTTTAAGACTTCTGAAAGCATGATCTACTCCTCATCCCTCTCAGATTTTGGAAGGCACTTCAGATTCTTAAACCTTGGGTCAAGTATTGTAGCTATCTTTAGAAATCTCACATTGGTACCTTCTTTGCATTTTGTCAAATCTGCAGTGAAAGTGTTCGTAAAATGAACATGTGCTGAGTCATCATCCGAGACTATTATAACATGAAATACATGGCAGAATGCAGGTAAAATAGAGCCGGAGACATACAATTCTCCCCCAAGGAGTTCAGTCATAAATTTAATTAATGCATTATTTTTTAAACAAGTGTCATTTGCATGGAAGCCTGTCTTCTGGAATGGTGGCCAAAGTATGAAGGTGCATACGAATGTTTAGCATATCTGGCATGTAAATGCCGGCTACAAAAGTCCCATGTGAATGCCTGTTCTCAGTTTCTGGTGACATTGCAAATAAGAAGTGGGCAGCATTATCTCCTGTAAATATAAACAAACTTGCTTGTGTTAGCAATTGGCTAAACAAGTCGGACTGAGTGGACTTGTAAGCTCTAAAGTTTTGCATTGTTTTGTTTCTGAGTGCAGTTATGTAACAAACAAAAAAAATCTACATTTGTAAGTTGCACTTTCACGATAAAGAGATTGCACCACAGTACTTGTATGAGGTGAACTGAAAAATACTGTTTCTTTGTTTATTTTTACAGTGCAAATATTTGTAATAAAAATAACAAAGTGGGCAGTATACACTGTATTCTGTATTGTAATTTAAATAAATATATTTGAGACTGTAGAATAACATCCACAAATATTTAATAAATGTCAATTGGTATTCTATTGTTTAACAATGCAATTAAAACTGCTATTAATCGTGATTAATTTTTTTAATCGCGATTAATTTTTTTGTGTTAATCGCGTGAGTTAACTGCAATTAATCAACAGCTCTACTGAGTATACAAAATAGCAAAGAATTTTATTTTGTGTTGCAATTCTGTATTTAACCATGGTATGTTTTGCACTTGCCTTAAATACCATTGTTAAGCTGTATGTAAAGATCTTCCCAATTAAAAAAAAAAAAAGATTTATAAAAAGGCATAAAATGTTAAATTATGTTTTAAATTGAGTCCACTTTTCATAGCATAAAGACAACACACAAACTAAAACAGAAAACTTAATTAGGTATAATTCTCATTAAAAGATAATATCTAAAACCATATCAACAGAGCACAAATTTGTAATAAGAATAATTGTAATAAATAAGGACACTTCTGAATAAAAGAAAAAGATGCATTGAACCATTTAGATAAAATTAAATCTGGTAACACTTCAAGATTCATATTCACAAATTAACCCATTTCTTGGCAATACATCTTCATTTCATTATTCTTAGAATAATGGTGTCGTGAATTTGCTCATGTTCAAGTTTTACTGAGTATTTAACCAGTGAGATCAGCTAGATGAGACTATTTAGGAGCTCAACAAAACAGATTAGTCAGTGCAATATTGTTCTCCAAGCAAATGAAGATTCAAAACAAACACGTGGCAAAGGATTAAAACTATGTGATTTAAAACCATGGTTTTCAGCCTGTGGTCCGTGGACACCTGAGGTTTCACAGATGATGTCTAAGGGATCTGTGAAAGGTAACGGTGAAAATAAAGTTTCAGATTCCAGAAAAGACATTCCATTTTTCTGATCAATCAAAAGTATATGAATACCCCCACCTGCCGGTCAAAACCCAGAAGTGCAGTCCTTAACATAGAAGCCCACAGTTTAGCGCCTTTTCTCACACTGCATCAAATGCCATGCCTAGCACACGCAACATTTATAGTTACATTTGGTGCAGTCTGTTTTAAGTCTAAGACTTCTGTGGTAGGGGCCCGTGCATCACCAGTTGAATTTCCAAAGGGGTCCTCGATTTGGAATTTTTTTAGGGGTCCGCAAATGAAAAAAGGGTTGAAAACCACGGATTTAAGAGACTACAAAGATAATGGTGGTCAGAAGGTAGAGATTTGGAAGGCATTTCTGTTTCATATAGAGAAAGTTAAGAATATTTTTAAAAGACTGCATAAATTTTAGGCTGAAAAATCTAATCTACTTTAAGAATTCAAATCTGTTTGAGTAAACTATGGCATGTAAATTCTAAACACAATACTCTCTGCCTAACTGGGACAACTCCCAGGGAACTAATTAAAACCTAACCATACTTAATAGCAATGACTGTTGCTTAATGGGGACAGTAATTAATTTCGACAGCCATTAGCTTAAGAACTACTGGAGCTACAATCCAGGTGTTAAATGGTGCCTAAGATGAGTTTCCAGGCCTGGTGGTTTGCGAGATATTGGACTTTGGGACTGTCAATGGTCCCTTGGCCTGATGGTGCTTTTTCTTCTTGGGCTGCTGGTTAAATGGAAAACCAGGAATGTCCTTGTTTTCAGGGTCTGTGCATGTATGTTTTTCAAAACAGAGTTCTGTCCCAGTTTTTGTAACCCCTTGAAGACTCTGGCCAGCTGCAAGAGCTGCTAGCCAGCAAGGCTGGACACTAGGTTATCAAGTGCAGGGACCAGCTACCAACAGGCTAGTCACATACTGCCATGTTTCCTTCCTCTTCCATGAGCATGACAGACAGATACTCTTGAAAACCTGGACTCTTTGAGGGCTAGTGCAGCTTCCTGGTCTTGTTTACAAAAGCTCTCTCCCCGCTCCTTCCCAGGCACATAATCCTACTTCAAAGATGCTCGTAACCCTACTATGCTGCACCAGGAGTGGGACAGTAGAAGAGAAAAGGAAGCAAGTTGTAACCCTCTCTTCCGTAAGTATAGATTTCTCTCTTGGAAAAAATCCGATCACCCTTATCTAGGCAGGAAATGTCAGAACAGCTTCACACTGCCTAATCTTGGCTGTTAGCTTGCTTTTACATGCCAACAACTTACTGTGATATGCTATGCAGAGTCTCACAAGCTGCCACCAAGCATGCTCATTCCCAATGCAGGTAGTGCCCTCCTCCCACTCTGGGCTGTCCTTTAAAACACAATGGGCCCCTGTAGCTCCCTTGACAACAATATTAATATCAAAATAGTAGGCCTCACTCTCTAGTCCCTTACTGGCATCAGTTTAACTTCTTTGGAACAGATGAAACTAAATTGGTGTAAAAAAGAGAAGAATTAAGTCCAGTGACTCTTCTTAATGGTAGAGCTATGGCAATAAAGGATTTTACAGTTTGCCAGCAATTCCAGAAAAAAAAAATCTGAAGAATAATTTGATTCAGGCCAAACAAAACATTTTGTTCAACCCAAAACATTTCAATTTTGACCATTTAACATATTTTATGTTAGAAATTGAATAAAAGAAATTGAAGTGTTCATTTGGAAATTGTTGACATGAAAACAATTGGATTAAGTCAACACAAATTTGCTGTGTTTCAGTGTTAGTGAATCTGCATTTTTTTTTGCCAACCCCCCCACCCCCACCAAAAAACCATGACTTTCAGTCAAAAAAAATTTAATTCTGTCATTGGTGATGAGCAAGGTGTCCTAATAAAGAAAATTATATTGGTTCAAGTTAATGCTGCTACTTTAGAGATTAAGAAACTAACAGAACACCATAATGTTTTCAGCTCCTCCTGAAGGAATTGCAATAGCAATTGAAGTTAGAATCATTCCCAGAGGTGTGTAGACATTGACTCTGGACAAACAACAATGAAATTTTGGCACTCCAAGTTGCTGTATGGGTCTGAGAGCAATTCTGGTTAAGCAAAATGTGTTAAGATCAGTTCAATTTTCTTCCATTGCACACTATGGGCCCATCTGCACTGAGGAACTCAATTTTAAGAGTGTTGAGCACCCTCACTGAACTCCATTTAAAGTGAACAGAAGCTACAAGAATTCACAAGCTCTGGAAAGTCAGGCCTGAGATAATTATACTACATAAACAGCAATACAACCAGTCTGGACTACAACATAACATTACTATTATTCGTATTATCGGAGTGCCTAGGGGTCCCAGTCATGGATCAGGCCCCATTGTGCTAGGCACTGTATGAACACAGAACAAAATGACAATCCCTGCCCCAAAGAGATTACAATCTTGATCCTGTTCCAGTTTTCAAGTCAGTTTTTGAAAAGTTTTTAAAGTGAAAAATGTTGCAGTTTTATTGTGTGTTAAGAATGGAGCTTAAGTTAACAGTTAACCTCCACAATGGTTTCCAAGTAGCTAAAGGAGGAGCGCACTGTTTAATAAATCTATTGATGAACATTCCTCCTGTCCCACCCAAGTACAAGCAACCACTGGGAAATTCTTGTGATAGATTATTGAAATAAAGTGGACACAGTCCACTATCTAAAAAGAGGATGATTTTTTTCAATTAGGTATGTATTCCTAAACAAGGCAATGCTACTGATTTCAATTTGATTCATTTCAGGGATTACTCACTTGTAGAGAGTGGAAGATTCAAGTTCTCTCAAATGGTCAGCACAATACTAGATGACAAATGAGTGAAGTAAAATATTTATGAATTAATTGTCCAATTCTACAAGATGTTGAGCATCCTGAACTACCAATTAAATCCATGACAGTTGAGGGTACTCCATTTCTTTCAGGGTCAGAATCATGGTTTGTAAAGAGTTGTGAGATCTTTAAGGCAGAAAAAGCATTAAGAAAGATAAATAGATTTTATGAAATTGGACTACTGATGACTTTGTGTATTATAATCAATGTAAGCAGAAGATTTTAAGTTCAAATATGTAAGAAAGTTGTGTCACCATTCAAACTTTCCCTCTGAACTTGACCTAAGGAAAATGAAAGCCTCTTTCAAAACATGTTAGATTATCATTATGTTGACGTAACTCCAACAGATCTACTCTCAGATATTATTTAAAAAGCTTTAAAAGCTAACAGCAATAGAGAACCTTCTGTGCTGGAGGAAAGTGTAGAGAGGTAGAGCATGTTAATTATTGCAATTGGAGAAGAAAACAAATTTGTAAAAAACACAAACTGGACTCAACTGAAAACCAAATCAAGTTACATTAGGAGGATTATGGATTTGTCCACCAAATCCTATGTGGAGGAAGTCAAATTATCTGCATACATTTTTTCAAACTGACTGCTTTAAGTTTTAGGCTTCACCATTTCCACATAGATACATTCCTATTAAGAAATCAGAAAGCTCAAGAATTAACATAGGATTTTAATCACCACAAAATGCAAGTGACCTATGTTCTGAACATAGCTGTGGAACCGGATTATTTTTCTACATGATTTCTATAATCAGATATTACAATTACTATATTCCTGATTCTATAAAGAAAACCATTTGAAAACACTAATCAATTAACATTTTTTAGTGGTAGGTTCTTCCCTGACAGGTACAGTATATCAAAAGAACAAACTTCTTTCTGCTTTAGATGAAACTGACCATTTTATATTGAAGAGGGAGAGAGAGATTTGACAGAGTCCACATAGTAGTCATAATATCATCCAGATATTTTCTAGTTTTATTCCTCAGGGATCACTGAATCTCAGACCTTATTTCCAAATGCCCACTTTGTTGACCATTTACATATTAGGCAGGGACTGCTTTACAAAAGTCTTACACTGTGCTGCATAGATGGTATAAGTATTAGGACTGAACATAAGTCTTTTTCCTGAATGTGTGCAAATTATCCAATATACGGATGTGTACTTATCTCTGCTCATTGGTTCCCTTACATATGAAGAAGTGCAGAAAGCAATAACAGAATAGTTTTGGTTTCTGACTGGGATGTAACTTTATTCTGGGTTATTTGCAGTGATATTCTGGAGGTATACCTCTACTCCGATATAACGCTGTCCTCGGGAGCCAAAAAAAAGCTTACCACGTTATAGGTGAAATCGCGTTATATCGAACTTGCTTTGATACGCCGGAGTGCGCACACACACACCCCGCCCCCCCGGAGCACTGCTTTACTGCGTTATATCCAAATTCATGTTATATCAGGTCACATTATATCGGGGTAGAGGTGTACTGCACAAGAATGAGATGGTTGTTGAATTTCAGACAGCTTTGTGAGACTAATGTCTCTAAGAAGCACTTAGTTCATCAATTTCTATCTCATCATTTATTATATTGCATAAGGAAAGAGAGGGCTCAGACTCAAGCAAGAACATACAAGATTCTAACATTTTTAACAGAAAATAGAAAACTGGAATCCAACAAGCAGGTAGGGCTCAATCTCTTTTAGTTATGTTACTATTTAACAAACTAGATTCAAACACTAATCAAGTCTCCACAGCTTTTTATTTAGCCCTGAGTTAAAGGATCCAGCCACAGGCCCTGTGGAGGTGGCAGCACTACAGAAATGAGTTTGACAGTCTCAGCCTAGCTCGCTTCTTATGGTCATCTCAGAAACCACTACACAATTTGGCACAATTAACAGTGCCCGATCTATGACACAGAGTGCTGCAGATTAGGATTAATATGTACCTGCAGATTTGGGTGGAAAAGAACATCCAACTGGCCTTACAGGGTCAGGCCATTAGTTCATCTAGTTTAGTATCCCCCTTTCTGACAGTGGCCAGTAATAAAAGCTTCAGAGGGAAAGAACAGAACAGGGCAATTTATAGAGTGATCCCTGTCCTTCAGTCCCAGATTCTGGCAGTCAAAGATTTAGTGACATCCAGAGCATGGGGTTGCATCCCTGACCATCTTGGCTAATAGCCATTGATGGACCTTTCTTTTTTGACCCTTCGCAACATCCCCAGCAATGAGTTCCATGGGTTGCCTATGCGTTGTGTGAAGTACTTCATTTTGTTTCTTTTAAACCTGCTGTTTATTAATTTTATTAGGTGACCCCGGTTCTTGTGTTATGTTATTCACTTTCTCCACATCATTCATGATTATATGGACCTCTACCATATCCCCCTTAGTCATCTCTTTTCTAACCTAAACATAGAATCATAGAATATCAGGGTTGAAAGGCACCTCAGGAGGTCATCTAGTCCAACCCCCTGCTCAAAGCAGGGCCAATCCCCAACTAAATCATCAACAGTCCAAGTCTTTATCTCTCCTCATATGGAAGTTGTTTCATACTCCTAATTATTTTTGTTGCCTTTCTCTGTACTTTTTCCATTTCTAACGTATTTTTTTTTTGAGATGAGATGACCAGAACTGTATGCAGTATTCAAGGTATGGGCATACTATGGATTTATACAGTGGCATTATGATATTTTCAGTCTTAATATCTATCCCTTTCCTAATGGTTCCTAACATTCTGTTAGCTTTTTTGACTGCTGCAGCACGTAGAGCTATCCACAATGACTCCAAGATCTCTTTCTTGAGTAGTAACATAATTTATACCCCATCACTTTGTATATATAGTTGGGATTATGTCTTGCAATGTGCATTACATTGCATTTATCAACATTGAATTTCATCTGCCATTTTGTTGCCCAGTCACCCAGTTTTGTGAGATCCTTTTGTAACTCTTTGATCAGCTTTGAGTGAACGATCTTGAGTAATTTGGTATCATCTACAAATTTGCCACCTCATTGTTTACCCCCTTTTCCAGATCATTTATGAATATGTTGAACAGCACTGGTCCCAGTACAGATCCTTGGGGCATCCTGCTATTTACCAATCTCCATTGTGAAAACTGACCATTTATTCCTTTGTTTTAACCAAACATTTGTTTTAACCCTAACTTTTAATCAGTTACTGATCCATGAGAGATCACCTTTACTCTTTCCTCTTATCCACGATTGCTTATTTTGCTTAAGAGCCTTTGATGTGGGACCTTGTCAAAGGCTTTCTGAAAGTCCAATTATACTATATCAACTGGATCACCCTGTCCACATGTTTATTGATACCCTGAAAGAATTCTAGTAAGCTTGTGAGGCATGATTTCTCTTTACATGCCTCTTCCCCAAAATATAATGTTAATATGTGTCTGATAATTCTGTTCCTTATTATCATTTCAACCAATTTGTCTGGCAATGAAGTTAAGTTTATCAGCCTGTAATTGACAGGATTGCGTCTCAAACCTTAAAAAAAAAAAAAACAGTGTTACATTAGTTACCCTGCTGTCATCTGGTACAGAAAGCCGATTTAGTAATAGGGTACATACCACAGTTAGTAGTTCTTCGATTATATACATGAGTTCCTTCAGAACTCTTCAGAGAATACCATTTGATCCTGTTGACTTATTACCATTTAATTTAAAACTTGCTCAGCAACTAGTGAAAGCTACTGCAACTGTCATCCACTTCTATAAACACTCATTTCACTCAAACCATTTAAAAAAGGAAAAGGAATCAAATGCTGTTTATGAATAATTGGCATATTGCTTCTTAATTAACCGAGAAACACACTAGTACAGATATAGACAGTAGAAAAGCCTTTTAATTATTGTTATGATAGACACTAACCCAGTATGGAAGAAACATCAATAGTTATATACTATTAAAGAAAGAAAATTGAAGTACTTTCAAATTAAAAGTAAGATTAAGGGAAGAAGGATGATTTTGTATTGAAGCCGCAAGTCTGAAAGACCTGGATTTTATCTCTGACTCTGCCATTGACTTTCTGTAATACCTTGGGCAAGTAATTTGACCTTTGCATGTCTCGATGTCTTCTCCTTTCCCAACATTTTATCTATGAGGAAAAGAGTCCCAATTTTTTATAATTTTATGCACACACTCACAAGCCCAGGTTATACTAGGTGCTTTACAGAACAAATAAACCCAAAGTGTTTACAATTGAGTTGCTCCTCACTCATTGCAGTGCATCTAATGTACAGTAGAGGTTAGACACAGACCATAACAATAAAGTCACATGGTTATTCAGTTATGGTCTATGCACATCTTGATGGTTCAGTTAATTTAATAAAAAAAAGTCTTGTGGGAGACAGAGCCTGGGCTAGAGAGGCTGCCATGGATTATGAGACATATATTTTAGATAGGTGCCACGGCAAGGGGCATTCCCTCGTTGTACAGCATTCACCACCACTGAATTTGTACGTGCAGGGATCTCCTCTCTCCACATCTGAATATTGCTATGTCCCTGACACTCATCATTTTCCAGGGAGAATTCTTCTGTTATTTTATAGTCAACCATGGATCGATGCTTATTTTAAGTGTATACAGACTTTTTGGATAAGAATTTTAACGGAAGAGGGACTAGGAAACAGCATTTCCAATCTACAGTCAGAAAAAAAAAAAAAAACCACCACACAATTCAATGGAACTAATAGATCATTAGCACACACAAATAGGTATACAAAATAACCTAACAGCTTTGAAGCAAGAAAAATCAATTTAATCCTATATGCAAACATGCAGAGTTGACAAGTTTCAAGGCATACATTCTTGCAGTTAACACTTACCTGTAAACAATTCTCTCTCTGTGTAAGTCCTCCAAGCCGCAGCAGAGCTCTGCAGCATAGAAAACAGCCCTTTCTTCATCAAAGCCAGGATTTCCCATGTTGTAAATGTGAAACTTCAAATCCCCTCCATTCATAATGGTTAATACTAAACATAGGGCATCTTTAGTCTCATAGGTGTAGGATAAACTAACCTAAAGACAAAAAATACTTGTTGGATCATTCATGACCCCCAATTTCATCCCTTCTTTCTAATTCAGTCAGTAAATAGTACTTTTATAATCAGCCAATTAAGCAATAGGTTAACCCTGCTAAAGTTATGTTTCGGACAACCAGCCATTTTAATTTCCCAGAGTGTACGGGGAAAACCCACAATCAATCACCATTGTTAACTTTGGGGCAAAAGAGTCCAAACTGATTATTAGCCAAGACCAATACCACAGTATGATGAAAACTTGTACAGGAGAATGGCTTATGCCCCCTGAAACACCACCCCAGATATCGGATCTCTTAATGGCTATGCCCTTCCGTTTTCAGTCCACATGGATGAAGATAACTTGCACACAGAGTACCTTTCCATGAACACTTAGAAATGCATAATCACTGTTTGTAAAAAGTGAGACTTAGAGAAGTACACAGAGAGGCTGTAAATTGCCCCAACTCAGACAGAGTCAATGACACACCAAGATATATAACCCAGAATGCCCAACTTCAAGGCCCTTACTCTAGCCACTAGAATAGTCATTTCTTTTCTTGATAACAGCACCCTCTAACAGTGAAATGAAGAGCTGCATGAAGCCAAGCATAGTATCTCCTCTCATTGGTTGGCTGGAGGCACAGTATCCAGAATGAGGCATCAGCAGGGCAGGCAGAGAAGTGAAAAAGCCAGCGGGGTAGGAGGAGACAAAATAAAAATACAAAGTGGAAAAAAATCTACATCAGAACAGCCACAGGAGTCTGTATAGCATCCTGCATACAAAATACATCTTAAAATGTTTGATTAAAATTCAATACAAACAGAAACACAGATCATACATTGTCCAAGAAATGAAGTATGGTAAAAGAAAGTGAAACACTCAGTTATAAAGCCAATACCCAGACACTTAAGGTATGTCTACACTGCAATTAAAAACCTGCAGCTCCTGAGGGTTGCACTGCAAGGCTGTTTCATTGCAGTGTAGACTTCCAGGTTCAGGCTGGAGCACAGGTGGGAGAGTCCTGGGCTCCAACCTGAACATGGAAGTCTACACTACAATGGAACAGCCCTGCAGCTCAAGTCAACTGGCACAGGCAAGCTGCAGGTGTCTAACTGCAGTGTAGACATACCCTAAGAGCCACAAACAAGAAGAGATTATGTGCTTTAAGAAATAAAATGTTGATGAGATGAAGAAATATAGGGATGCTGTTCCAGACCACAGAACTGAAGAAGGAAGCCTAGTACCTGTGGCAGGATTGTGTGACAAGAGGTAAGACTAGAGACACACCTTGTGGCTATCTCTAGACTAGAATTCTTGCCGAGGCTGGTACTCAATTAACTGGCAATTAAATGACTTAACACTACAAACATTTGTTCCAGGAAACAAAACATTGTGGCTTACCCTAGAATTCAGTGAGTCTTAATTAGCATTTACAAAGGTGTTAAACAACTTGAGTTAACTGGCAGTTGATTAACTTGCAGTAAAATCTCTAGCCTAGACATATCCTGTATGTGAAGCAAAACTGTGGAAATATTTAAAAATGCAGAAGGCAGTTTTAAACTGGATCCTATTCAATGTACCTGGGCAGTGGCAATTTTCCTAACAAAACTGTGTCTCATTCATATTCCTCATCCTGCCCAGGTGCTATACAATGGCCTGGTCTACACTGGGGAACGGGGGGGGGGGGAAATCTATCTAAGTTACGCAACTTTAGCTACGTGAATAACGTAGCTGAAGTCGATGAACTTAGATCGACTTACCATGGTGTCTTCACTGTGGTGAGTCGACTGCTGCCACTCCCCCGTTGACTCCACCTGCACCTCTCACCGAGCTGGAGTACAGGAGTCGACAGGAGAGCGCTCAGGGATCGATTTATTGCGTCTAGACTAGATGCGATAAATCGACATATGCTGGGATCGATCGCTGCCCACCGATCCAGCGGGTAGTGTAGATATACCCAATGTCTATGTATGTTTGGGGAACTCAGCTATTTCTTGTTTCCTCAAGGTGCAGCAAGACAGAAGATTGTTTCGCACATGAAGCAAATAAACTTTGAGATATCTTCCTAAACAAAATCTTGGGCAATAAGGTGACTGGCTAACAGAGGTACAGATGGTTAGGCTGATGCATCTATGCAACAGAAAAACTAGGTTAGAACCAAGTTGCAGCCTGATAATCCCATTCCAGCCCTGACTGTAAGTAGGGATGACACATGATACACTCACAGTATTAGAAATAGTGTGTCAAATAGGGGCAAAAGCCAAATGCAGAGTCAGTCATGTTATAACCTTATATCTGCAATGTAGACAGGTCTTTAAGGTGTCCTGCTAGTCCCACTAGACAAATGCAACTCCCAAGTGAAATGAAGTCTGAACCAGCCTCTAATTCCTTCACATATAAATCCCACATGAGGGAGATTCAATATTACATATTTTATTTCTCAGAGACAGACAGAACGGTGGCCACCCTTATCAATTTTTCAGCAGATTTTATATTGACAAATTAGGTGATACATGAGTTAGTCCTTAAAATTAACTGGCCTTCATTTTTGAATTTGAACATTTTTGCTTTGAAAACTAGCTATACGCTCCTTACCATGAACAGATGGGATTAGCATTGGTCACAGAACGGGAAAGAGAGTCAATATTATTACTAGATTAAAGCCAGAGAGAACATTATGATTATCTAGTCTGCTCTCCGGCATAAAAAACACCATAGAATTTTTCTATGTGATTCCTGTATCAAGCCCAATAACATCTGTTTGAGAAAGAGCATATATTTTAGAAAGACAGTTATTCCTGTCAAAAGATGGAGAATCTATCACATCCCTAGGTAAATTGTTCTAACAGTAAATTATGCTCACTTAAAAATTTGCACCTTATTTCTAGTCTGGAGTTGTCTAACTTCAGTATCAACCATTATATTATATCTGGTCTACTAAATAAAAGAGCAATTGTCTAGTGTCCAATTAGCTGATAAACCAGTATTGGAAGGGGATTTAAAGGAAGGTCTCCTGTAAAGAAGCTTGGGGCTCCTAAAGTCTGATACATGGGGAAACACCCCCCCCTTTCCTCAGCCTCCCTTAACTTTCATATGAGGGGCAGGCAACAGGATCCCAGCAATGGCCTGGGACCAGGTTGGGAAAGGGGAGTCCCAAATAGATGGAAATAGAAGAAAGAATGAAGACCTGAACTGTATTCATAGATTCTAGGACTGGAAGGGACTTCGAGAGGTCAAGTCCAGTCCCCTGCTCTCATGGCAGGACCAAATACTGTCTAGACCATCCCTGATAGACATTTATCTAACCTACTCTTAAATATCTCCAGAGATGGAGATTCCACAACTTCCCTAGGCAATTATTCCAGTGTTTAACCACCCTGACAGTTAGGAACTTTTTCATAATGTCCAATCTAAACCTCCCTTGCTGCAGTTTAAGCCCATTGCTTCTTGTTCTATCCTTAGAGGCTAAGATGAACAAGTTTTCTCCCTCCTCCTTATGACATCCTTTTAGATATCTGAAAACTGCTATTATGTCCCCTCTCAGTCTTCTCTTTTCCAAACTAAACAAACCCAATTCTTTCAGCCTTCCTTCATAGGTCATGTTCTCAAGACCTTTAATCATTCTTGCTGCTCTTCTCTGGACCCTCTCCAATTTCTCCACATCTTTCTTGAAATGCGGTGCCCAGAACTGGACACAATACTCCAGCTGAGGCCTAACCAGCGCAGAGTAGAGCGGAAGAATGACTTCTTGTGTCTTTCTCACAACACACCTGTTAATGCATCCCAGAATCATGTTTGCTTTTTTTGCAACAACATCACACTGTTGACTCATATTTAGCTTGTGGTCCACTATAACCCCTAGATCCCTTTCTGCCGTACTCCTTCCTAGACAGTCTCTTCCCATTCTGTATGTGTGAAACTGATTGTTCCTTCCTAAGTGGAGCACTTTGCATTTGTCTTTATTTATCCTGTTTACCTCAGACCATTTCTCCAATTTGTCCAGATCATTTTGAATTATGACCCTGTCCTCCAAAGCAGCATAATTTATTGCTGGGTAATCCCAGATAAATTAATACAGCTGCCACCTAATTAAGCTACATCCATTGCATACTCATCCTGAGCAGCCAGGATAAAGAGGAAGGTTGTTTTTCTAAAAAAAAGTTCCAAGTAGTACCAATGCAAAACAAGATTTAAATCAATGACTTAAAACAAGGTTTCTTGCTTTCTAATTAAAAATCATGATTAAAATTGGTGATTTAAAATAAATGTGATTTAAATCAATCCACCCTGCCTGTAATGGTCTCGGTCATGCTATATAACATGGTAATATTGCCTCCCTATTTCAACTTGATATATTCCTACCTAGAGATCCAAGGATCACATCTGCTCTTTTAGCAACCACATCACACAGGGAGAGTTAGAGTAAGATTACTTTTATTCTTTTGAAGTGATGTTACACAATTGGAATCTCCATCATTGGAGATTTTTAAGAGCAGGTTAGACAAACACCTCTCAGGGATGGTCTAGATAATACTTATCTTTGAAAAGTCACGGAAGACGGGAGAGAATCCAGAAGACTGGAAAAGGGCAAATGTAGTGCCAATCTATAAAAAGGGAACATAAGGACAACCCGGGGAATTACAGACCAGTCAGCTTTATTTCTGTATCCGGGAAGATAATGGAGCAAATAGTTAAGCAATCAATTTGCAAACATCTAGAAGATAATAAGGTGATAAGTAACAGTCAGCATGGATTTGTCAAGAACAAATCGTGTCAAACCAACCTGACTGCCTTGTGGATGGGGGAAGAGGGGGAAGCGGTAGACATGGTATATCTTGACTTTAGTAAAGCTTTTGATACTGTCCCACATGACCGTCTCATAAACAAACTAGGGAAATGCAACCTAGATGGAGCTACTATAAAGTGGGTGCATTACTCTATGGGAATGGTTTTCCAACCAGTTGTTATCAGTGGTTCACAGTCTCACTGGAAGGGCATAATGAGTGGGGTCCCGCATGGATCAGTTCTGGGTCTGTTTCTATTCAATATCTTCATCAACGATTTAGATAATGGCACGGAGAATACACTTATAAAGTTTGCGGACGATACCAAGCTGGGAGGAGTTGCAAGTGCTTTGGAGGATAGGATTATAATTAAAAATGATCTGGACAAACTGGAGAAATGGTCTTAAGTAAATAGGAGGAAATTCAATAAGGACAAATGCAAAGTACTCCATTTAGGAAGGAATAATCAGTTGCACACATACAAAATGGGAAATGACTGTGTAGGAAGGAGTGCTGCAGAAAGGGATCTCGGGGTCATAGTGAAACACAAGCTGGGTCAACAGTGTAACACTGTTGCAAAAAAAGCAAACATCATTCTGAGATGTATTAGCAGGAGTATTGAAGCAAGACACAAGAAGTAATTCTTCCACTCTACTCCGCGCTGATTAGGCCTCAACTGGAGTATTGTGTCCAGTTCTGGGCACCACATTTCAGGAAAGATGTGTACAACTTGGTGAAAGCCAAGAGAAGAGCAACAAAAATTATTAAAGGTCTAGAAAACATGACCTATGAGGGAAGATTGAAAAATTGGGTTTGTTTAGTCTGGAAAAGAGAAAACGGAGAGGGGACATGATAACAGTTTTCAAGTACATAAAAGGTTGTTACAAGGAGGAGGGAGAAAAAATGTTCTTAACCAAGGAGGATAGGACAAGAAGCAATGAGCTTAAATTGCAGGTTGGACATTAGGAAAAACTTCTTAACTGTCAGGGTGGCTGAGCACTGGAATAAATTGCCTAGGGAAATTGTGGAATCTCTGTCATTGGAGATTTTTAAGAGCAGGTTAGACAAACACCTGTCAGGAATGGTCTAGATAATACTTAGTCCTGCCATGAGTGCAGGAGACTGGACTAGATGACCTCTTGAGGTCCCTTCCAGTCCTATGATTATACAAATTAAAGTCACATTAGCATTTTAAAACTTTTATACAGGGAAGAGTGTTACTGTATAGGTAGATATAGCAAGATCAAATAAAGTTTCAGTTTTAATATCCAGTGCAACCTTATAACTTATACTTGTGGGAAAATGATTGTGGACTGTGAGCCTTGTCACAGGTGGAAAAATATTATCCTTTATAAAAGAATCTATTTATGCATGGCTTAAGATGCTAATGAGATTTCTTTGGCCAACATGGTTTCCCTTCTTTAAGATACCAGAATTCTATGTTTGTTTAGAATAAACTATCTTCTTCTATGCAGAATCTATAAAAGCAAAAACTTAGAAGCTCAAGCGCTTTAGAACTCTCTCTGAAACATAAAACAAAATACATCTATTAATGGATTTTAACTAGACATTTACCTATAGCTAATCTTTAAATAATAGCAATTCACTGATAAAGATAGATGATCCTAACTGGAAAAACAGTTTTCTTAACATATGTATTCCTTGAGTATTTTAGACCATCACATCTGTTGTTTAGTGATCAGGGCTGTGAGTTGGTCATAATTTATTGGGAAATATCATGGTGAAAGAGTTGAGACATGGAAATGATGTGGAGTTAAAAACCATCAGCACTCAGACTTTTTATGTTATACCCAACGTAGCTCTTCAATCCACCTCCCTGTCAACTTCATTGCATAGGCAGTGAGAACTTTCTGACATCAAAATTGTTATAGAGCAGCTACTTTTCATGATTCTCCTAGCATATATATGGCATTATTGTGATGAATGTGACTGAAATATCTACAAATATAACAAACAAATATATACATTTAAAAAACTTATCAGAGAAATAGGTGATCTTATAGACCTTCGGGGAATTATAGTTCTCACTAGTCTAGTATATTGTACCACCACTGTGTAGTCATTGATCTCCTGGTTCCCATGCAGTCCATGGTTGAACTCTGCAGCTCTCCATTATTACCTCTCAGTATTCATCCACTTACCATACTATTCACCCCCATAGCATTCAAAAGAGTCTTAAGAAGTTAAAAGTTGGGTATTTTTGTTGGGGGAAAAACTGATCATGGAAACCATGATTCCAATGAAAGTCAAAATAAAGGTCCAACCTCCCAAGAAGCCGATATGCATTGAAGTTAGCCCTACCGTAAATACACTTTCCATGAGAGGAAATATTCAGTTGAATTAAAGTAGGAGGTAGAAGAAGCAAGTATAGATTTGGGGAGAGATGTGGGGCAATAAGACTAAGGAGAACATTAGTAAATTGAGTGGCCATATTAGCAACCATTGACCACAGCAAAACTAGGATCACATTCATCATTCAGATCACAGTCTGGCCCTCTTTTAAACAAAGAGAAATTTACCAGAATGATATACATTAACGTAAGACAAAGCACCTTGACCGTAGACTAGCAAAAACTGATAGGCCAGAGATAACACACACATTCCATGCAGACCTAAAATGTACAGGGTAACATTGCAAAAATAATTGTGTAACTGAACTATTAAGGACAGTTGAACCGATTTTAATTATGAAATTATTATGCTGCCCAGCTGCCATTGGAAGAGACAGGAATAAAGAAAGGCCTATGAGAGACAACTTGTATATTTCACAAGGCCAGAAATATATACTTACTACAAATCTACTATTCACTTTTTCTAAAATTCTTTTTTCATTTAATGCCATTGATTCTCCTTTTCTCTTCTTGATTCTCTTTTTTTCTAGCTTTTTACAAGCATACATTTTTCCTGTTGCCCGCACTTGGCAAGCGCATACCTAATGGAAAGAGGAAAGATATGTCAGATATACCAGGTTTTACACTGGAACAAAAACTGTTCTCTCTTTTCTAACCCCCTTGGGAGCCCTGAAGACAAGTAAAATACAGGAGAACCAATTTAACTGTTTCATGGGTGGACACACTGGGTTGTTTGGTTTTGAGGGGGGGGGTTTGTAACAACAGTGTGAAAGAATTGTTACACGAACCAACTGTCTTGTTAGATGCAAGTGTTTAAAAGTAAAAATGCTGCCTTTTCAATTTGGTAAACTGGTGAATTACAATTGATCTAATCAAATCTGTTATTTATTCAAGGAACGAAGAGTGTAAGTTACCTTTTCCCCACATTCCCTTCAAGGAGTTGCAAACACAAGTAGAGATCTCACAGTACTCACCTCTCCAAATCCTCCTTTGCCCAGTACTCGGTAATATCTAAATGTGTTCTTGGTTACTGGTTGCCTAACAGACAGAATGGAATAATTACTGGTCTCATTTCCAATTATATTTTTTTGTTTTTCTTTCAGAGCCCTGTTTGTTTCTGTTTCTTCCCTCTTTTCCTATATAACTTCCATGACCACCAGACTACAAAATGCTTTTCCTTCACTTGAGTGGATGAAAGGATTAGAATATAAACTGAATACCAAAGAAAAGGTGCTTTTGCTCATGGACATGGCTCCCCCTAGTGGGCAGCAAGCAGTCGCTACAAGCAGAATGAACAAAAATTTAGGGTCTATGTCACCACCACGCATGTTGGTTGTTCTTCTCATGCATGGTTTGTGAGGAGACTGTTTAAGCTGGGATTTTCAAGAGTTCACCACTGATTCAATTCTTTTCCCACTGAAGCCAATACAAGTTTTACCACCTTGCTTGTTCTATGTTTCAGAGGTATTTGGTCTAGACAGGTCTGAATAAAAGTTTCCTAATTTTCCTCCTGCATCTACCTCTAGCTTGCTTAAACAAAGATTTTTCCAGTAATAGAAGCCTACAGTGAAAATCATGGTTAGGCACCTAGGAGCCTAAAGGAGTAGGCTTGATTGTCAAGAGTACTGAACATCCAGCAGGGGCCACTGACCTCTATGGAGCTTCTAGGTGACAGCTCTTCTGAAAAGATCAGGTCACTTATTTAATGGCTTAAAATATGGATTTAGGACCCTAAACATAGGCCCCTATTTTAAAAATCTTGGTCTCTATGGTTGGGCAAGTCACTTAACCAGTGACTCAGTTAACCCACCTGTAAAATCAGTTAATTACTTTACCATACAGTGGGCTGTAATGATTAATATAATTGTATTATAATAGCACCCAAGGCCCCAATCAAGCTCAGAACCCCATTGGGGGCTATGCACTATACAAGCACACACAAAGATTTTTAAAAGTTTAGAGTGGTTAAATGTAAAATGCTTTGAGGTCATTAAACAGATGCTTTCATTATTAATACATGTTTACCACAGCTCCATTTGTTTGTCATCTCATCAGCCCATTACATCTTGTCTTTTAGACTGTACGTTCTTTGAGGCAGGGAATGTCATTTACTATATTTGTACAATGGGGCCCCAAGTTGGCTGGCTTTTATATACTAATGCAGTAAGTGTTAAATATAAAAATACCTTACCTTTCCAACCATTTCCACTGTAAAAAACGGGAGAAATAGATGCTTTGTTGGTAAGCCTCAAAAGGTGCTCCACTTAAATAATCTTGGACAATCCTGCAAAAACAATCCACGTTTATGTTGGCAGACTGGTGCCATCAGGGATGAGAAGCTAACCACTTCATTAGACACCAATTTAGATGTATCAATTAATTTGTCGGGAGATGGAGTGAACATATTACTGCACTACAGTACACAATGAGTTTACTGTGCCTGCCTCAGAGAGAGTGAGCAGCTTGTGCAATTCCGTTGAGAACTGCACGTGTAGGGTCACTAATGAGTGCATAAGTAACAGATCTTGCTTATTTTAGCAAGTTGGAAGCTTTAAAATAATTCTTGAGGAATTAGAGATCAAAATGACTGATCCACCAACAGAGCTAATTTTAAGGTGGCATGGGAGGTGAGACATCCCCCTATAAGCATGGCCTGTTTGGGGATTGCATGTAGAGGCCTGCACTCCTTTCCCCTTTCGATCATAAGGGGATCCAATTTTGGGACAAGAGGTGAGGGTATCAGGTATGGAGACAAAAACAGAAGCACTTCTCAGCAGCTTTCCAAGGCCAGCCTGATCAGAGGATGTGGCTCACCTTGAGAGCTGGTATCACTGTCCCATCACGAGTATAGATGCAGCCATTTAAAAAGATATCTGTACATCAACAGATAAGATTGCAATTTAACTAGATCAAAAATCCTTGAAGTGCTCCCACTGTGCTTTTATTTTTTACCCCCAAGCATTCCTTTCCCAGAAAGTCTCCATCACCTATGCCTTTCCCAGAGATAGCATCAACATAAAGTTACTTTGGCTGCAGTTTCTAACCTCTGCCCATAATTGCTTTTAGAAGCATCACTGAACAGTGCAATCTCCAGCTTCCCACCTCCTAAAATCTTGGTATCTGTGTAGTCAGGGGAATGAGTTATCAGACCCAACTCAGCAGGATACTATGCATCAGTTATTGTTTTACAACTGGAATAATTGATTGTTACAGTTTCACTTACACGAAAACATCTCAACCAACTGGGACACAGTCTATCAGGTTACATTACAACTGCCAAAAAACTTCATAGCAAAGTTAGACCTCTGAAGACTCACAAGACAACTGGCAAACACATTTTAAATCAGAGTTATAAGACTGTTACTTATTAATACTAGACAATCATTTCAGATGGGTTTTATTAAAACTGTTAAAGTGATTTTGGAATATAAGTTCCATTGCTAAGGTGACAAGGTTGCAATGCACAATTTTGCATCCACATCTTTCATTTACAGAATGCATGTAATCGTGCCCACCGAAATAAATGCCTCGTTTGGCTGGGGGGGGGGGGGGGAATAAAAGCCTCTCTGGGTCTATGCAGAGCAGACAGGGCCTCAGTTTTTAAAGACCAGTACGAAGTAATTGCCTACCATACAAATTATCTGCCTCAGAAGAATATAGAGCTGAGCAGACCCTTCTCTGGGATTTGAACTTGTATCATTAAAACCACCCTTCCAAACCTTATGGTTAGGCCTGTACACCACTTCCCTCAAACTAAGCAACAAAATGCAAGACAAGATAAAAGATGGGAAAGCCTCATCTTGCTGAACACAGACATTCACTGGAAGTCCAAAAAAAGAGGACGTTATCTGTTTAACTTCTTAGTAGTGTGTATTCTGTGCATCTTTTTTATCTCGTATTCTCAAATTATGCATAGTATTTAGTTTTCAGTTGCTGGGGAGGTGACCCAAGCTGTGACTCAAATGTTGTAAGCTTTTCAGCCGACATGATTAAGCATGCCTAGAAGAACCAGTAATATTAGAAGTGTAAGGGCTCTAGAAGACTGAACATTTGTAAATAAGTACTATCCTTTCAGGAAGAGTCTTTTGCCTGGTGTAGGTATCTGAAATGCCACTATATTACTTGAGAACAAAACAAGTTGTGCTAAATAGTCAGTAATGTTAATCATGATCACTCATTTAAAACTGATTTTCATCCACAATATTGAAATACTGTTGTTGGCCACAGTCACATGGATTTTAAATCAGTATCCCTTTGTTTATCCCTGGACACTGCCAACTTGAAGTCTAGACAGTTTCCAAAAAATTACTTGATAGAAGTTTTGGGTATAACACAAGTCTTGATTTATGATTTTACACTTTCCTTTTTAAAAAAGGAAAAAATAGTTTCTCTCCTTTACTGAAGTAAAAAAAATAGTCTCCTACAAACGAGAGGGGGAAAACAATGAAACTATACATAAAGTAAAACTGGAATAAAGAGAAATATTTCTCTAATCTATTTCAGCTAGAAAAATCTTAGTTCTTACCATTAATAATGGATAAAAAAATTCAGGAAGTAGTGTGATTTTTTTCTTATTTTATGTTTTTAAATGCAGTAAATCAGAATATTTCCCTATCAACTTGATTGGTTCACAAGAACAAAAGAATTAAGAGAAATGGAAAGGCAGGTTAACAAAACCATGCAGGCAGACTCTGCTGCCCATGAACAGCTCTAAAGACTTCAGTTGGACATTGTGCAATCAGAATGCTCTGCCTCCATAGATCACTTTGAAGAACAGGAGCCTTTATCCCTTCCCACAAATATATGGGATTCATACAGCTAAATTCCAGAAAGTTAGTTATTCATCCCCTGAAGTTCAAAGAAATTTGTCCTAAACCACATTTAAATGTTTAGGATTTTTAAATTTTAAATGATGAGCACTCCATCCCCTCCAAACTCCCCTTCCACCAACAACTCAGATCCCCAGTCACGATGCATAGTGAGGAGGCCTTCAGTCCTCATCAACTGTGTCTGCAAAAGGAACATTTGCCTAGGTGAAGGTCTTCTAGCTTCCACCAGCCAATTTATTCTGATATACTGCTTTGTTTCAGTAGAGGTGTAAGTTGCCACCATCTCTACACAGCCAACCACTAGTGGGTTCTTAAGAAGCAATAGTTTTTACTGTCCTTGAAGTGACAATCTCAGCTTCCAGAATCATACCTTGTCCTATTTGTCTGCTATCTTGAGATTGGAGCACTTCAAGGACAACATAATGCCTCTTGAGCTAGCAATGTAATTAGTGTTGCCATCTGTCCTGAAAATTGTATGACCGTCCTGCTGTGTAAGCATTGGTCCTGCAATACTTTTATAAACAGGCTGCTCCAATAAAAGGATTTCCTAGCATAGTCTAAAAACAAGACAAGGAAACTGTCCTCAACACATCTCTGTACATCTAAAATCCTGACTTGTAAGAGGAAGAGGAAAAATATACTGTTCTCCCATATTCAGTTTTTTGAACTTGTGAAAATACTTGCCTGGTAGTGTGTAGTGTGCTATCTATTAAGTCAGTATGGAGACTCCAAAAAAATCATTTAAAATGACAGAGGGGATTTAACTGTTTTTAAGTGCAAATTTCATCAGTTTTAAAAGTAGAATCATTACTGAATCCTCTATAAATACTAAAAGGGGTCTGCAAACAATAACAGTTGCAGAACTTCCAGAAACCAAAAAACCTAGTTTTAGCTCGATAAACATGTTTTTGGTCTGTATGTATTCTGCTCTCACATTGTATTAGTGTCCCAGATTCTTCTGTCTTTGGACACATTTGCACAACTCCCACTAAAGTCAAAGGCACAATAATAACGTCACTTCTGTTACAGCACAGAAGCAACTCTAAGAACAACATGAGTTCTGAATACACTACACAGGAAAACAAAGAGCACTAGATTCCTAGTTGTGTCCTCACCAGAATTTCATTTGATAGTGTCCCTTTAAACTTTCCCTGTAACCTCCCTGGAAATACAAATTTTCAGTGTACTTTTAGCCAACATTTTTAGTCAACATTCATCACGTACCTAGTGCAGTCATTAAAAAGATCTTTGCAAGGGTTCTGCTCCAGTCTTGTTTTACATTCATTCACTGTATCCTGAGGTATTTCCGGTAAGTGGGCTGCAGACTTTACATGATACAAACCAAAAACAATAATGAAAACAATTAGTAATCTGACAAAGATAAAGAATCATAAAAATGTAGAGCTGTAAGACCCTCAAGAGGTCAACTAGTCCATCCACCTGCACCCAGGCAGGATCAAGTATATACAGACCATCCCTGAGAGGTCTTTGTCCAACCTGTTCTTAAAAACCTTCAGTGATGGGGATTCAACAATCTCCCTTGGCAACCTAGTCCACTAGGTAATTAGCCTTTATAATGAGAAAGTTTTTCCTAATATCTCCTTTGCTGCAGATTAAGCCCATTACTTCTTGGCCTACCTCCAGTGGACATGGAAAACAATGGATCACCATCCTCTTTATAACAGGCCTTACAATATTTGAAGGCTTATCAGGTCCCCCCCCTCCCCAGTCTTCTTTCCTTAAGACTAAAACATGCCCAGTTTTTTTAATCTTTCCTCATAGGCCTGTTTTTAATAATATTTTTGTTGCTCTGGCTTATCTCCAATTTGTCCACATCCTTCCTAAAGTGTGGGACCCAACACTGGACACAGTACTCCAGCGAAGGTCTCACTAGTGCTGAGGACAGCCGGGACAGTTACCGCCCATGTCTTACATATGACACTCCTATTAATACATGATATTCACTTTTTTTTTCCCCCCGCAGCTGCATCACATTGTTGGCTCATGTTTTATTTGTGATACACTATACTCCCCAGATCTTTTTCAGTAGTACTACAGTAAAAGCTGTTTTATCCAGCATGTTGAGGAAATGGGGGGTTCCAGTAAGTGAAAAATGCCGGTTAACAAAGAGGGAGGGTGTTCGGGTGTGGGAGGAGGTTTGGGGCTGGAGCGCCCCCATTCTTTGCAGTTCATCCTAATTGAGTGACCTCAGTTGGCTCTCCTAGGAATCCAGTCACACCGGTTTAGAGAGCTTTCTGGTTGGTGAAGTGTTGGATAAAACAGCTTTTACTGTACTACCTAGCCAATTATTCCCCATTTTCTATATGTGCATTTGATTTTTGTTTCCTAAGGCTATGTCTATTTACAACAGTGTATAGAGTACATACACTGCATGCCCTTGAGCACAGGTACAAATAGCAGTGTAGAAAGTGAGGCACTGCTTAGATGAGTTGAGTACAACATGATGTCAAAGCAGTATGGTCTTTCAACCAGTTTTGCACCCACCTTATAGTTATTTCATCCAGACCTCATTTCCCAGTTTGCTTATGAGTATGTCATGTTGGACTGTGTCAAAGGCCTTACCAAAAATCAATATATATGTCAGGTTTGTTTGGCATGATTTGTTCTTGACAAATTCACGTTGGCTATTGCTTATTATCCTATTATCCTCTACGTGCCTACAAAATGATTGTTCAATAATTTGTTCAATTCCTGGAAAGAGAGTGGAAGTTAAGTTGATTGGCCCATAATTCCCCAAGTTCTCTGGTTCCCTTTTTAAAGATATGTGCTTTTTTTTTGCCTTTCTCCAGTCCTCCGGACCTCAGCAATTCTCTTTGAGAACATGTGGAGGATGGGGAACAGTTACAAGACTGCTGCAGCTAGTTTCCTAAGTACCCTAGAGTGAATTTCATCATGCCCTGCCCACTTGACAACATCTAACTTATCTAAATATTCTTTAACTTTATCTTTCCCTAATCTGGCTGGGTTTCTTCCCCTTTGATGTTAATATTAATATTAATTGTGTTATGCATCTGGTCACAATTAACCTTTTAGTGAAGACTGAAGCAAAATAGGCATTAAACACCTCAGCCTTCTTGATATCATCTGTAGCTCTCCTTTTCTCCTAAGTAGAGGACCTACACTTTCCTTCATCTTTCTCCCACTCCTAATGTATTTAAAGAACCTCTTCTTATTGGCCTTTTATGTCCCTTGCCAGGCGCAACTCATTTTGTGCCTTGTTTTTCTGAATTTTGTATCTTCATGCTTGTGCTATTTTTTCTGTACTCTTTAGCAGTTTGCCCATATTTCTACTTTTGTAGGATCGTTTTTTACTTTCAGGTCATTAAAGAGCTCCTGATGCAGCCATATTGGCTTCTAACTATTCTTCCTATCTTTTCTTTGCATCAGGATAGATTGCAGTTCTTCCTTTAATATTCTCTCTTTGAGAAACTGCCAGTTTTCCTGATCTACTTTATCCCTTAGATTTTCTTCCCATGGGACCTTACCTACCAGTGCTCTGAGTTTGTTAAAGTATGTTTTCTGAAGTCCATTGTGCTTATTCTGCTGTTCTCACTCCTTCCTCTCCTTATAGTTCATTAAATCTATCATTTCATGATCATTTCCACCCAAATTGCCTTTCACCTTCAGATTCGCAACCAATTCTGCTCTCTTCATCAGAGGAAGTTTTCTAACTGGTTTAAAAACAAAACTTCAGCTAAACACATTTTAAAACCAGTTAGGGACATGGTGGTTAGGTGGCTTAAGAGGCCTGATCAGTTTTCACTGGTTTAAAGACCATGCCAACTGTTAAATAAGCTTCCAGAGAAGAGGAGACTAATCCAGAGCCTGAGCATTTTTAGGACACCCGCAAGATCCATACCTTCCTCAAGATAAAGCTTCCTCAACATAACCAGAACAATTGGAGAGGATAGGGAGAAAAGAGGATGGAAGTTATATCCCTGACAGAACTTCCGATAGACAGAATAGGGAGAAGAAGAAAGACTCCTTGAATTCCATCAGGGACATCTCTAGGCATATTTAATTTACCAGGGCAGTAATCAGATATTAATAAACTTAGTAGGAGCTTTGGGTGCCCAGCATCTTCTGAAAAATCAACTCCTGTGTTTCTCAAGCTGGGCAGCCAAAACCTGAAACACTTTTGAAAATTTAGACCTAAGTTCTCAAGTCCACACAACATGTCAGCTGCAAAACCAGATCTAGTACTCAAGAGTTCCTTGCAATCCGATGATTCTCAGGTCTCTAAACCACACTACTTTAAAGTAATATGCTAAAACAGCAATTTAGCTACTTTTTGATGTTTAGATGTCAATGGGTTTTAGTCCAATCTCACAAAATTCTGCTTGCCCAGGACTAGTAATTAAAAAAAATTTTTTTTACCATACATAGAGAAAAGTTAAATGTCATAGTGCTAATGAAAAAATAATGGTAGAGAGCAGTCAAGTTTTGTGCTTGAGTTAATGAAGTTTTGCAATAATCTTGAAAGGAAGGGCTAGTCCACATTCCAGAATGACTTGCAAAATTTTATTAGAGTTTCTCATTTTGAGAGCGATCTACTTCTTAATATTTTGAAAACTAAAATATCATCTGAAATTGTTGCAGTTTTGAGCTCTAATTTGGTCAGCTCTTACAATGCAGTCTGACAAAGTATTTTGCAACAGGATATATTTACCCAGTTAGTGAAGTATGTGTCTAAAACTTTCAGACCACAATCTTTACGCTTTTCATCTGAAGACACTTCATACTTGGCCTAGGGAAAAGGAATGAAAATTAAATTAGATCCATTGTTACCTCATATTGCAACAGTAACTGGGATGCCACGTGATTTCTATCACAAATATTGGGAGGCATCTCACCTATGGATTATAAACTGTTCTCATCTATGGCGTTCAAGAATTTAGGGATTTTTTTAAGATGCATACTGAAACAGATAATTATCCACACCATCTTAAAAAAAAAAAAAAAGTTAAGTATGCCAAAACTGTACCTTTCTTAAGACATATTGAAACTGGAGATTTGATTTGTAAAACCCCAGAAGCTATGCCTTAGAAGTATGCATAATTACACTGAAATTATATTTCACATAATAGGAAGCCTTACACAGCAGGATGATGTGCATAATCTTAGGCTGATTAGTCTGACATCACTCCTAGGCAAAATAATGGAAAAGCTGATATGAGATTCAATTAAGAAAGACTTAAAGGATGGGACTATAATCAACAGCAGTCAATACTGTTTTATGAATAATAGGTTTTCAACCTGATATCACTTTCTGAGATTACAAATTTGGTTGATAAAAGATAACGCCATACATATAATAGACTATGTAAGACATTTGACTTAGTACAGCACAACAACATTCTGACTGAAAATTAGCACTATACAATATCAAACAAGCACATGTTAAATGGAATAAAAACTGGCTAAGTGATGGATCTAAAAAGGTAGTCGTCAACCTCATTGAATGGAGGTGTTTCTAGTGAGATTCTGCAAGATTGGTCTTAGGCCCAACATTTTTTATCAGCAATCAAGAAGCAAACATAAGAATCACTGCCAATAAAATGTGTGGTTGACACAAAGATTGGCAGAGTGGTAAGTATTAGCTAGAACAAGGTAATCATACAGAGTAATCAGGATTGCATGGTAAACTAGGTCCATTCAAACAAAGTGTATTTTAATACAGACAAATACAAGATCACACGTATAGGAACGGAAAAAAAAAGTAAGATATAACTACAGAATGGTTGACTCTATTCTGGAAAACAATAACTCTGATTATGGGTCACAATGGACAAGCAACTGAACATGAGCTCCCAGAGCGATGCTGTGGCAAAAAGAGCTAAGGCAATCCTTGGATGTATAAGCAGGAGAATAATAAGTAGGTATAGGGAGGTGACTTTATCTCTGTATACAGCACTGAGGACACAGATACTGGAATAATGCATGCAGGTCTGGTGTCCCCATTTTTAAAAGGATGGGGAAAAATTGGAGAGAGTGCAGAAAAGAGCCACAAAATTGATTCAAGGGCTAGAGAAAATGTCTTACACATTGAGAGATTTAAGCTCCCAATCTGTTTAGTTTATCAAAAAGAAGATGAGAAGTGACTTCATTACAATACCTTCATGGGGAGAAATTATCAGGTACTAAAGGAGTCTTTAATCTAGCAGAGAAAGACCTAACAAGAATCAGTAGCTGAAAGTTGATGCCAGATACTAGGCATGATTTTATAAAAAAAATGAGTATGATTACTCATTGGAACCAACTACCAAGGGAACTTGTAGATTCCCCTTCTTTTGATGTTTGCAAATCTAGACTGATATCTTTCTGGAAGGTATGCTTTAGTCAAACAAGTTACTGGAATAACTTGGAGAAATGTAATGGATTGTGATATACAGAAGGCCAGACTAGAGGAGCTAATGGTCCTTTTTGACATTTAAACCCCTCCTCCCCCAAACTATGAATACAGAGCTTCATCAGTTCAAAGATAACTGTACAGTACAAACATAACTGTTATCACTCTCCTGTGAGACAAGAAGGTATTATCCCTGCCGTATACACAGACAGACTGCTCAAGATAAAAGTTAAAGGGACACACAACAGGAATCTTGTTAAACGGACTCATGATAGAGAAACAAGGTGAGTGAGGTAAAATCTTTTATTGGACCAACTTCTTGTCTCTCTCACCAACAAAAGTTGGTCCAAAAAAGATATTACCTGCCCCCCCTTGTCTCTTTAATATCTTGGGACCGATATGGCTACAACAATAGAGAATTCAGATTTCTGATACAGCACCCACTAAATAGTAGATCTTGAATTTAAAAACAAATTAATATCTAAATAAATGTCTTTGAAATAATTTTCTGCTCTCCTGTTGACATTTATGAGGGTCTAATTCAGCAAAAAAGAAACTGAGTGAATGAGTGAGGGAAACATCAAGACTACATATAAAACGCAATTAAAAGCACAAGTTAAAACATGGAAAGAGAAAAAATTGCTAACAATACAGTTACTGAAAGCTTAGGTGTTATTAATAACTACAGCAGGTACATTTTCAAACAAGTGTTATTTCATGTTCAGTGGTATCTCTAAGGGTCACATTTTCAAAGGGAGTTTGAATTGTGTGTACTTAACTTGAAATATCTAGGGAGCTCATTTTCAGAAGCCCTAATACCTATAACTTCAAATGAAGTCAATGTGTACAGGCGCTACACTTCTCTGGAATGAATAAATATCAGGCTCTTCAGTGTCTCAAGTTGAGCACCCAAATATAAAGACACCCAAAATTAGAAGCTATTTATGAAATTTTAGTTCTAAATGACTTATCTAAAGTCACAGGCAGCGGCACAGCTAGGACTGGAAATCCAGACTCCCTGGAATTCAGTCCCATGATCAATCTAGTAAATTATCCTCAAGACATAGCTTTTCTGCTTGAACATTTTGATTTTGATCACTTCAAAAAAGTTCAACCATTAAACAATTAAGTCAGTACTTTTGCTATCATGAAATTAAAGTAATACCAATAGTGGAAATACAAATTCTGCAGCAATGATTGATCAACTGCAGCAACACATGAGGCGTCTTAACATTTTTATATTATGCCAAAGAAGTTAGTCATCTAATATAAACTTTTAGCCTTATGGTTTTATTTCCACTAATCAGGAACAAGCATTTCATCTAATTTAGAGGAAGTTAAAGAACACTTGCTTCCATGTCATCTAATTTCAAATATTCTGCATAACAAAAAAATTGAGAAGGAAGTTTGAGTCACTACCTCAAAGTGCAGTTTCTTCACACTTTAGTAACCCCCACTCCAGATATTGGAATGGATTTATGGTAAGGTGAGGACTACTTTTGAGGTGACTAAAACCTATTCAATCATTTTCTCAACTCTTCCTTTTCTAAAGCTATACAACTGCCATAGGTGCTGGAACTACAGATGTGGGGGGGTGCTGCAGCACCCCCTGGCTTGAAGTGGTTTCCATTATATGCAGAGTTTACAGTTTGGTTCAATGGCTCTCAGCATCTCCATTATAAAAATTGTTCCAGCACCCCTGCAACTGCCTGAAGATTTTTCAGACTATTATCCATCTTAAAACTAACAATACATAAACTATGTAGCATGGCTTAACTCTACCTTGAACTTGCCATTTCAGCCTCCCAACATATTTATGATGTAGAAATCAAGTTGTCCCTAGGATAATAACAGAAAATACACTAAATTGAGAGATGCATTAGGCTTGTAGAGTTTTTTTTTTAAAACAGGGATCCTCCTTCCCTGACTCTATACTGTATTTCTGTGTCTCAAATATAGTTCCTGCCTGAATATGAGGAAAAATTTCAATCCTATGCTGGACAGCATATGCTGAAAAACTTTGAAACCGCTTGTGTTCCCAGGACTCTGTAATTCTGATATGCCAAAAGGAGAAAGTTTATAGAAAATTAGGTCATTATTTGACTACAAGAAAACTGGCTTGTCTACTTCACACCATTACTTTTGTCTGTTTTAAGAACTTGAGTTAGCTGTCTGAAGCTCAATCCAGAAAAGAAAGAGGGGATCCTGGTTGGTTGAGGACCTATCTGGAAGAGATGGCAGATATTATAACTGACGCCTTTAACTAAGAGGGTATGCCAGCCCTTAGACTGTAAGATTCACAACTATTAGATCCTGAGATGCTTCTAGTTTTATCTGGCAACAGCAATTCTCACGAATGCTTCCTCTCCAAAACTTTTCAATTGGGGGGAAAAAAATGCAAACTCTCGCCTCAGATCTGGGGTTCACAACAGCTATTCATGCCTTTGTGAGATCCAGACTAATTTAATAGGAACAATATATACAAAGCTATACAAATATACTTTGAGCCCACTCAGAAGATACAGCTAGTGCTGAAAATGGCTGGTGTTTAATTAGCAGCATGGGTCTCACATGAAGGATGACATGTATGGCAGAGACAACATTGCCTTAGTGTTAGTTTCTAGGAATTGGTTTTGTTCCTGTTATCTTAGGTATAGTCTATACTACAAAGTTCGGTCAACATAAACTGCCTTGAATTGATGTGTCTACACTTAAAATTTGTCTCCCATCGATGTTACTATGTCTGTGTAATGGAGAACTTACACCACCTCCCCAAGTAGCATTGAGCCATGGTCAATATATTGAGGTCAACATAGCCCAAATATAGACACTGCATTACCTATGTCAACCCTAGCAGTCCTCCAGCAGTCCTACAACGCCTGACACTGACCACTCTAATCACAGTTGTGAACTCCACTGTGCAGGGGACACGGAGACTGGAAGCCCAACTCATCCTCTTTAAAAGCCTGCACATTTTTGAAATGCCCTTTCCGGATTGTCCATCTTGATTAACACAACTGGCAGCTCTCCATTGTTATGTGCAACTGCCCGGCTGACTATGCCAGCTACACGCTCCAGATGCGCTCCAGCCTGGAGTAGATTGGAGATATTGGCTCTCAGCCTGTGGGGAGAAAAGACTGTTGCAAGCAGAGCTATGGACCAGACATATAAACATGTACAACTATGAGCAGATTGCACATGGGATGTAGGAGAAGGGGTATGACAGCAATCAGCAGCAGTGCCATGTGAAAGCAAAGGAACTATGGCAGGCATATCAGAAGGCCAGGGAGGCCAACAATTGATCTGGTGCCAAGCTGCAGACCTGCCACATTTACGAAGAACTGCATGCCATACTTAGAGACCCCCCCGCACTGCTCCACACACCACTGTGGATACCTCCGAGGAGTCGGAGTCACAGGCCCCTGGCATGAACAGCAAGGAGGAGATAAAGGAGGAGGATGTGGGACATGTGACAAAGGGGTGGTGAGGGGCCCGCTATGCCCCGATCCAAGACCTGTTTGAGACTCCACCACAGTCCAATCAGTCCCAGCAGTTGAACATGGGTGAGCCCAATGCAAGGGAAGAAACCTCAGGAAAACGTGTAAATTTATTTCTCATTAGTGATGGTGCCTCCCAATTTAGCAGGAAACAGCTATTGATTTTTTGTTAATTTACTCATACTAGAAGAGGTAGAGTAGCTATCTACTTTTCACTCCCTTGCAGAGTTAAGCAGAGGGGGCATGAGAAGCAGTTTCTTTATGTACACAGGGATGGCCCTTGAATCCTCCTGAGATATCTTGATGAAACTTTCATGGAGGTACACTGCAATCCTCTCCCAAAGATTTCTAGGGATGGGACCCTTCTTTCTTTCTCCTCAGGAGGACACTTTTCCGCACCAGTTGGAGAACTTCGGCAGGCACCATTACTATAAGTAGGTGACAGCATACAGGCCCCAGGTGGCTCCAGGATGTCAGCAGCAGCTGTGTTCTCTGTGCCTTTGTTACCCTCAGGAGTGAGATATCAGCTAAAATTACCACTGCCTGTGTAAAATGGTGCCAGTTTTCAGTGCCATTGCCCTGTACTCAGTTTCATGCAACTGAGCAATTCCCACCTCATTTCCCTCACCCGTGGCAGGCCATGCTCGCCATGGCTGGTGCTTTTAGTGGCACCATGAACAAGCACTCCAAAGTAGAAATGTCAATAAGTATGTCTTGTTTAAACCTTTAGGGGAACAAGGGAAGGGAGTTCTGAAACTTTACTTTTGTTTTCTGTAGCAAACTATACTGACAATGATACCTCTCCGCGTTTTATCCATAGCTGCTGCCATTGCGGCCTTGAGGAGTTTCCCCTCCACACCTGTGGAATGCCTGAATCAGATAAGGAGAAGAAAGAAGAGGACTTGGGATGACATAGTCGGCGAGATTCTGCAAGTTAGTGATGCAACAGATCATGACCAGAGGGCCTGGAGGATAAATACTGCAGACTGTATGGAGGAGGAAAGAGTGGACAGGAGAAATCCCTAGGAGTACCAGCAGGAAAATGAGAGGGAGATGCACCAAGATATAATAGTCATGCATCCGAAGAAGTGGGCATTCACCCACGAAAGCTCATGCTCCTATACGTCTGTTAGTCTATAAGATGCCACAGGACTCTTTGCTGCTTTTACAAGATATAATAGGCTTCTTTGGCTGAAAACACAGATGCTGCAGATTCTTGTGGATTTACTGATTCAACAAATCATGGACTAGCTTTCCTTTGCAGTCCATGGAGAACTCCAGTAAAGCACCTCACTAGACCCTGCCTCAACCTTCCACATGGGATCAGGGGCTACATTCCTACCCCGCCACTACACTCAGGAGGACATTAAGGACAACAACAGCTTTACATATACTGATGTGTGAGAGCCACAGCTTATGTATGTGTAGCTAAAATGGATATGAATGGTCCTTCCCTTCTTTAACCTCAGTTCCATACCTTTATTAAGGTTCTAAAGTATTTGCTTTTAACTTGCTCAGAATTTTTTTTTTGAAGTGTTTACGTTAGTCAATGAAACTCTATTGTTTGGGAAATAATTCATGTTTATTAGTTCCCAATATATGTTGCAGAATGCCTAGCAGTAGTGAACCCACTTACTTTCTTGCTACTGTACAATGTGACAACTCATAGGATCAGTGAAAAAACATGTAATAATCATAAATGTACTCCAAGCACCACAAAATTAATAGGTGCATTGTCAGTGTCATATTCTTAGATGTACTTCAAGCACCACACAATTCATAATGGGCGCCCGAACAGCAGGGCCATGTACAGCACAGTACACCACAACGCATTACTGTAGCTCGCTGTTAAAGTGTTCTTTCAAAGCCTCCCTGAGCCATATAGCTCTGTGCTGAGCTTGTCTAATAGCCCTTATGTGCCTATTCAAACTCAGCAGACAGCCATTCCACCTCAACCCCATGGCAACTTTTCCCCCTTTGCTTCACAGACATTATATAGGACACAACAGGCAGCTATAACCATTGGGATATTTTTCTCAATCTGAGCCAACCTTGTGAGTAAATAACACCAGCACCCCTTTAATCTACCAAAAGCATGTTTAACGTTCTTCATCTGCTAAGCCAGCAGTTGAATATTTCCTTGGTGCTGTTGAGGTGCTGGTATACAACTTTGTGAGCCAGAGCAATAAGGGATAGGCTGGGTCCCCCAGGATCACGATTGGCATTTCAACATCGCCAATGGTAATTTATTGGTCGGCAAAGAAAGTCCATGCTTATAACTTTCTGAACTGGCCTGTGTTCTTAAAGATACAAGCATCATGCACTTTGCTTGACCAGCCAACTTTGATGTTGATGAAGCCTCCCTAGTGATCTGCCAGTGCTCGCATAACCATAGAAAAGTAGCCCTTTTGTTGATGTACTCGGTGGCAAGGTGGGGGTCTGGTGCCAAAACAGGAATATGCTTCAGGCAGTTTGGGAATCCCATTGCTGCAAATCCATCCACTACATCCCACACATTGGCAAGAATCACCATCCTACATAGCAGGAGATGATTAATGGCCCTGCACACTTGCATCACAACGGTCCCCCACAGTGGATTTTCCAATTCCAAAATGACTTCCTACTGACCGGTAGCAACCTGGAATTGCAAGTTTCCACAGTGGAGAAGTAAACAGCAATAGCTTTGTCAGTGCAGCCCTCATTCTGGTGTTCCAGCTCTGGGGCAAACTCAGTATACAGATCCAGGACTGTGGGCTTGCGCATCCAAAAGTTCTGCAGCCACTGCTCATCATCCCAAACCTGCATTATGATACAATCTCACTGGTCAGTACTCATTTCTCAGGCTCCATCATTTACAGCTGCTCTGTGAATACCTCCAACAACCTTGAATTGATTCTTGCTATGTCCCACAGCAATCTGCCCTTCAGGAAATCATCATGTTCCCTCATCTCTTCTTGCAGCTCTGCAAATACCAGAGTATTGTGTGTCCTGTGTTTGGAATGCTCATGGCAATAGTTCAGAGCTCTGCAGGCTCCATGTTTCTATCAGCTATGGTGGAGAGTGACAAGTCCCACATGGGTTCGAGGGATTTTCAAAATAGGCATGAAAATTATAGGATAGAGATGACATTATGCGGTGGAGAAAGTTGCATGATAGGAACTTGTCCTGTGTGACTCATTTCTGCTCCACCATGCATTGCCAAAACGTCCTGAAAGACATTGTGTTGGAGAACGGTGAGCTGAACACTGAGCTACCTAGCCATGGTGCATTGCACTGTGCATCAACACAATCACTCCTGGGGAGTACCTGCAGTACCAATGCAAGAAGCAAAGTACGCATGCGCACAAGCAATATACTAACTGTGGAAGCTTTATGTCAAGGTAACTTAGGTCAGCAAAAATTTGTAGTGTAGACGTATCCTTAGGCCAGTGGTTCTTAACCTTTACTGCAGCCTGCAGCCCTTTGGTTCTCAAAATAGGTTCTCGCACCCCTTAAAACTAAAAAATATCTTATAGCATCCCTTAAACCTAGATATATTTTTGTTTGTATATTACGGTAATCGTTAAGAAATGTATAATGTTAATAAATACATAGGCTTGATGAAACAAAACAGTTGTACTTATGTGCCTGTGCTTAATTTGTGTTTTCGATGACTTACCGTCTAAAAAAATCTGGCATGTCTCGCACCCCCAGAAAGGGCATCATGCACCCCAGGTTAAGAACCACTGCCTTAGGCTATGCCTACACACACAGCTGTACAATTGTAGTGCTACACTGTAGACACGACAGCAACCTCCCTCTCTTCCATCGACCTAGCACTGTCTATGCTGGGGATTAAGTCAGCAAAAATATGTCTCTCAGAGGTGTGGACTTTTCACACTCCTTAGAGAAGCATGTGTCAAGGTAAGTTTTCAGTGTAGACCAGCTCTTAGAGAGCACCTAACTAAACTGATATATCAAGTGAGATACTGAAACTTAGAACTGTACATAAGCAGGAAGAGCATTTTCAGTGAACTAAGGTTTCCCCCAATGGAGCCCAAAATTATTGACCTCTAAGGCACACTACAAGACGTACAAATTTACTCCAGATTTTGTCAGAAGTTGTAGCCATTAAGGGCATTGAATTTCTTTTGCTGAGCTCTTTAGTTGACACTGAATCAGTTTTGCTACATTTTAACAGTTGTGGTATTAGTATGCATTTGGAGCTAGAGAATTTGGCAGGCACATTTTATAAAACTTAAAAATAGGCTACTTGCGCCAGTTCCTAATTCCTCAGAAGAATAAGGCTGGGGACCTTCTAGGCGGAGTCTACTGCTTACCACTGCATCCAGGAATTCAATGCATGTCTTCAAATCTGGCCTAGTGTCACAGAACTGTCTGAAGAGAAGTCTCCCTATTGGCTGCTTGTCACAGAGCTGGTTATAGTTTTTTTCTGGGTAAAAGAAGAGATTAAACAAATGACATCATTACAAGCCAGAGTGCTGTTCTTCGCACCCCTTACCTATCCCAATTTGAGACTGCAACAGATAAAGCATCATTTAGAGCAGGGGTTCTCAAACTGGGGGTCGGGACCCCTTAGGGGGTCAATGAGGTTATTACCTGGGGTGGTCACGAGGTGTCAGCCTCCACCCCAAACCCTGCTTTGCCTCCAGCATTTATAATGGTGTTAAATAAATATATAAAAATGTGTTTTTAACTTATAAGGGGGTAGGGGGTAGCACTCAGAGCCTTGCTATGTAAAAAGGGTCACCAGTACAAAAGTTTGAGAAACACCGATTCAGAGCATTTACATTGCAGATTCCCATTCAGATAGGACCACCAAGATTTCATGTAATCAGTAACGTGTCAAAAGGAGCAGGGCTAAACCAGCTGTAAAGGTTACAAAGGAAAGTGACAGAGACTTGCTTACTACCACTGCTGCCTCCAACATCCCACCATACACACACACAAAATAGTGTAAAACTTTTATATTAAATTAGCTGCTAATTGCTAATAAATTAAGGAAAAACACTTGACAAGGTCCTGTATATTACATAGTGAAGTGCCAGCCCCAATGCAAACAAAAGCAAGCTGATTCTTACTCACATGAAGAGTCTCATTACCATAAACAGGACTACTCATGTGACCAAGTACTGTGGGATCAGCTTCCCTATTTGAATTCCACTATAATCATTTGACCAAAATATCTGTGGTCCATATATTCAACATCAGATAGGGTTAGTAATACATCAATTATTTGTATTATTGTAGCAGCTAGAAACCCTAGCCATGGACCAGGGCCCCATTGTGCAAGGTGCTGTACAATCAGTGAACAGAAAGACTCTCTATCAAAACAGACTTACACTTTAAGTAATGCTTGGAGGAAAGTGTAAAAATCCCCATAACGAACTATTATGCAATAACAAGTTAATCAGAAAGCTTCTTCCTAAACCAAGCAGTTGGCCAACATCCTGGAACAAATACGAAATCAACATCTCTACCCTTCCTTCAGACAGTATGCACATTAGTGATGTACATTAAGGAAAAGGGTGTTTTTTTTTAAAATAGGTGTGTCCAAGGACAACTGGATCTTGAATTTGGGAGCCTGGGATGTTTTTCTGGTGAGCAAGGGAATAAAGGCCAAAGAGAGAAAAGGGGGGCAGGAAGGACGAGAGAGAGAGAGAGAGCGTGAGCAAAAGCGGAACGAGAAAAAAAATGTGGATTACGGTATTAAACAGTATAGTCAAATTTTGGGGGTGGGGAAATAAAGCTGATAGTTCCTGTTTGTCTTACAGATGCCAAAGCTGATTAAGAAGTTTTATCTTGGTAGTTTTATTTGCAACATCTGTGTCCAAAGTAAGAATTAATGCACTTTCATGGTAGCTTGGTGCTTATGCAGAAGCTTTCTGGTTCAAAAGGTTTCCCACTGAAGGGGTTTACGTTTTGATTTCAGTTCTTCAGAGCTAATTTAAAGAGGCTTTAAAAACAAAGAAAAGGATTATCCAATTTGAGGCAATTATAGGTCATTGCTTCAGAAAGGCATGTTGTCACAGTCACAGCAGTATACCCAGATTTCCTTGAACAGGCCACTCTAACATTGTTGCTAGTAACTTGTTAGCATCTGCAATTTTAACAGTCTGATGAGGATGCTTAGTTTTTGAGACCCAAACCAGAACATAATGATGCCTTTAAATCACAAGTTAATGAGATTTCAGGAGCAGTTTTCTTGGGCACAATCAACAGTAGCTGTGATGATTGCTTTCCCCTCAGGAATTCTCAATTAAATTAGAGGACTTGAGGTAGGATTACAAACTAGCAAACTATCTAGTCAGAAGCAAGAAGAAATACCTTCATTGGATAATGGCATACTCCCAAAAGAAATTAGACTTGCGTATTATACACACACACCTACCGATTGAACGTCTAAGGTCTTCACAATAACTGAGAGGTGGTAACTTTAGCATCTCCTTCCATTTCTTACTGCGTCCATTCCGTTTGCCACACCCTCCTAAAAGGAAAACAAAGCCCTATGTAAACAAGAGTAGTCTACAAGTCAATCCAATGCTACAATATGCTCTCTCTCCTCTGCCGAGCATATATTGTAGCCTTGGGTCATTCTCATTTCTACAGAGAGGTGCCAGATATTTTGCAAGTGGACTGGACTATTTTTTCCTGCAAGCAAGGGAATCTAAACAAGCAAATGTGAGTCTCTTAACAATTCCCTCATTGTCTTTAATATCTCGTGTGTATTCCAATTTTCTATCATGGGCAAAAATGTTTAGCATCCAGGCACTTTCCATGCAGATCATCCTCCTTCCGAACCCATAATTCAAATTAACTCTTAAAATTAGACATAGGATTGTGACCCTTCCACAAGATCAGAAAAACTTCCATCTATCCAGATGTGCACATTTTATAAGAAAATTCACAGCTCTGGAGAATCTGAAAATATCTAGATATATCCAAGCAGGTTTAGGATAGGCCAGAAGTCTATAGTGAATTTCCTTCCTTTATTAGCATTACAATATCAATATCATATTAACAAGTGTGTTTCTATCATTAATCTTTACAGAAAATAAATACAATCCCACATGTATATTGTGATGCCATACAGAGTTCAATCAATATCTTGAAGGTTCAATTTCAAAGGGTTCTCAAATGCATCTGGCTCCCTTTACCTCTCAAATGGTTTTTCTTTTAAAAAGGAAGCAAAAAAAAAGGGACAGAACAAGGAAACAATGCAAGACTGAAGTCAAGAAATCATGACCATTAAAGTTAAGGAATTAAGCACTTAAAACTCAGGTTTTACTGCAATGTTAAAAAAACAAATTGTACATAAATAGCCTTTTTTATTCTATTTTCCGTGTAAGAATAAGCATTAATACTACCACTATTATGACAGCACGTAGGGGTCCAAGACATGGACCAAAACCTCGCTGGCCAGTGTACAAATACATACTGTATGTTTTATGGTACAGACTATATAATATACAGGGTAATCAACATGACAGAATTAATCACTGTAGATACTGAACCTTTTGAAGGCGATCAACTTTGATGTTATATCAAGAGTAGTTTTTCACATTTCATAAATACAATCAGGATTTCTTTATTAATTATCTCATGAAGGTATATTTAATTCATTTATTGTAAGATGAAGGTAACAATATAAGAGACTTTAACCTCTCTACTCTTATCAGACCTTAAAATCACTATTTTCTTAACACAGTGAAGATGTGTATATGTATACATTTTGTGGAGAGGCTAAGTGATCAATAGATATGATCATTTTAAAAAAGATTGTTATGAAATGTATCAGTCTAAGCATATCAAAATATTTCACATTTATATAAACTTCATGCTTCACACAGGTTTTTAAAAGCATTTAATTTTACATACTGAACCAATACAAATGTGTATCCGCATGACAGAGCAGAAGTAGACAGTGAGATATTTTCGAAGCCCTACTCTTTAGCAATGAAAATATCACAAGATATTGTTAACCACACTTGGGAGGGGACAGGAAGGGTAGCTGTGCACAACACAGTTACAGGATGCATTAGATTTACCTCACTGTTCTGTTTTTCTCTAGCTCTACCCAGCCTCTAAATTCACTACAAAAGGTGCAATATTACAATATCTTCACAACCAATCATCCCAGTTTAGGAGGATATCTTCAATGCTCCAGTAAAAAAAGTTTAACGTGTCTGTCTGTCTGTGTAGTCTGATCTTTCAAAGAGACCCATCTCTGGTGGGAGAAGTGGGGGGCCTGTGAATCCAGGAAAGGTCAACTTTGAAGAAAAAAAAAAAAGCCAAATCGGGCAAGACTATGTATGGTAACACGTCTAGGAACCCTAACAGGCATGTATGCACTAGGTTCCCAAATGCCCCATTGGTCTTGGGTCCTGCTGAACTAGTTCTCTATTGGCATTCTATTGTTACTTTTCTAAAGTGGGGCTGACAAGACAAAGACACGGCAATTGCAGCTTTGAACAGGCAATGTTGTATAAGGTATCAAACAACCCAGTTAGTGTGTTTGATGACACACTATAGCAGATGGGAAGGAGACATGCTTTGTGACTGTAACATTTTGTTGCAAAAAAACTTCTGATCTAGGTCGTATGCTAAATAAACCCGCTTCTAAAGACACAGAAAAAGTAAGAAACACCAATAAGACCAGTGCACTGATCACCGTAGTTCAGGCCTCAATACTAGTAAATAATCAAGAATGCCTGCTGGTACTTTGCCCCAAATATTGTGAGAAATTTATAAGTCCTTTGTTCCTCAGTTTACAAAAAAGGGAATTTTTGAAAATCACAATCCAGTCACATTCATCCTCTTATATAAAATTGAACATCTTGTTCACGATATACTACAGTCAACAGCTTATTTGATTCACTGCAACCAGCCTGGTTCTTTCTATGTGCTCTGGTTCCTATTATAATTAGGAACATATCTACAATATGCATGCAAAGAACAAATCAGGCTATCCAATACTGAGAAGACTGAATGCATCATTAGAGGATCCAGCAAGGTTTTTTGGTTTTGTTTTTTTAAAAACCAGACTCTTAAATACACTGTTTCTGTTAAAAATTGTGCAGGAGGGCAATTTGCTTTTCAGCTAAAGACTCATCTTATTGTGCATCTTGTTACAGTTCTGTAGCGATTCAAAACCTGCTATAACTGAGGCTGTAACGATTATGCTCTGTGACAATATCTATTGATTCCAGAGCTCCGGCCCTGAAATCTCACTGCTTTAGATACCTTCTTATAGAAAGACCAGTGCTGTGCTTCGCCAAACAGAAATGAAGAAACTGACAGGTTGTGAACTCTCTGCTTTATGCCTGAGCAACAGGCTTCAAATGTAAGAGAGTCCTAGTTAAACATAACACATGAAGGCAAGCAACTGAATACTGACAAAATGTAGAAGTACTTATATACAAAGTCTAAATACTAAGATGGGCAAACTAGAATGCCTGGCATTAAATGAGAATATTGATATAATAGGCATTAAGGAAACTTGGTGGAATGAGGATAATTAATGGTGCATGTTAATACCAGGATACAAAATACACAGGAATGACAGCATGACACCATATGTGAAAGAAAGCCAAATAAGTCAAATAAGTAAAACATCTTCAGTGAATCCAACAGTACCATAGAATTTCTATAGATAGAAATTCCATGCTTGAACAATAAGAGTATAGCAGTAGGAATATACTACTGAAGACCTGACCAGTATGGTGACAGAGACTGTGAAATGCTCAAGATTATTATTGCATTTTCTGCCTTTGTAGCCACTCTAATGGAGGATTTCAAAATAACCCCATATTGACTGAGTAGGTGTCATCTAAGGATGGAATGCAGAAATAAAGTTTCTAGACACCATAAGTGACAGCTCCTTGGACCAGCTTTGCCTGCAACCCACAAGGAGAGAGGCCATTCTTGATCTAGTCCTAAGTGTAGCACAGGATCTGGTACAAGAGGTGACTATGATCACTACTACCGAGCAGTTCACCTGTAATGTAATTTAATTTAACATATTTGTAGGGGCAAAAAATGCCAAAGAAGCCCAGCAAAGTAGCATTTAACTTCAAAAAGGGAAGCTACACAAATATGAGGAAGCTAGTTAAATGGAAATGAAAAGGAACAGTCACAAGGATGAAATGCCTGCAAACAGTATGGAGACGATTTAAAAATACTTTAGAGACTCAAATAAAATGAAACTGTATTGATCTTCATGAATGAGGATATGAGGGAGATTCCCAAACCTGAGCCATTCTTTTTAGCTGGCAAATCTGAGGAACTGTCCCAGATTGAAGTGTCATTAGAGGAGGTTTTGGAACAAATTTATAAACTAAACAGTAATAAGTCACCATGACCAGATGGTATTCACCCAAGAGTTCTGAAGGAACTCAAATGTGAAACTGAAGAACTACTAACTGTAGTCTGTAACCCATCATTTAAATCAGCTTCTGCACCAAAATGAGTGGAGGATAGCTAATGTGACGCCAGTTTTTTAAAAGGGCTCCAGAGGTGATCCCAGCAATTACAGGCCGGTAAGCCTGACTTCGGGATTGGGCAAACTGGTTGAAACTATAGTAAAGAACAGAATGGTCAGACACATAGATGAAAATAATTTGTTGGGGAAGAGTCAACATGGTTTTTGTAAAGGGAAATCATGCCTCACCAATCTACTAGAGTTCTTTGAGGAGGTCGGTCAACAAGCATGCGGACAAGGGTCGTCCAGTGGCTACAGTGTACTTAGATTTTCAGAAAGCCTTGACAAGGTCCCTCACCAAAGGCTCTTAAGCAAAGTAAGCTGTCATGGGTTAAGAGGAAAGGTCCTCGCATGGATTGGTAACTGGTTAAAAGATAGGAAACAAAGGGTAGGAATAAATGGTCAGTTTTCAGAATGGAGAGAGGCAAATAGTGGTGTCCCCTTAGGCTCTGTACTGGGACCAGTCTTATTTAACATATTCATAAATGATCTGGAAAAAGGGGTAAACAGTGAGGTGGCAAAATTTGCAGATGATACAAAACTACTCAAGATAGTTAAGTCCCAGGCAAACTGCGAAGAGCTACAAAAGGATCTCTCAAAGCTAAGTGACTGGGCAAGAAAATGGCAGATGAAATTAAATGTTGATAAATGCAAAGTAATGCACATTGGAAAACAAAATCCCAACTATACCTATGAAATGGGGTCTAAATTAGCTGTTACCACTCAAGAAAGAGATCTTGGAGTCATTGTGGATAGTTCTCTGAAAACATCCACTCAATGTGCAGCAGCAATCAAAAAAGCAAACAGAATGTTGGGAATTATTAGGAAAGGGATAGATAAGACAGAAAATATCATGCTGCCTCTATATAAATCCATGGTATGCCAATAACGTGCAGATGTGGTTGCCTCATCTCAAAAATATATATATTGGAATTGGAAAAGGTTCAGAAAAGGGCAACAAAAATGATTGGGGTATGGAACGGCTGCCGTGTGAGGAGAGATTAATAAGACTGGAACTTTTCAGCTTGGAAAAGAGACAACTAAGGGGGGATATGATTGAGGTCTATAAAATCATGACTGGTGTGGAGAAAGTAAATAAGGAAGTGGTATTTACTCCTTCTCATAACATAAGAACTAGGGGTCATCAAATGAAGTTAATTGGCAGCAGGTTTAAAACAAACAAAAGGAAGTATTTTTTCACACAACGTACAGTCAACCTGTGGAACTCTTTGCCAGAGGATGTTGCGAAGGCCAAGACTATAACAGGGTTCAAAAAAGAACTAGATAAATTCCTGGAGGATAGATCCATCAATGGCTATTAGCCAGGATGGACAGGGATGTTATCCCTAGCCTCTGTTTGCCAGAAGTTGGGAATGAGCAACAGGGAATGGATCACTTGACGATTACCTGTTCTGTTCATTCCGTCTGGAGCACCTGGCATTGGCCAGTGTCAAAAGACAGGATACCAGACTAGATGGACCTTTTGGTCTGACCCAGTATGGCCGTTCTTATGTATGCCCTAATGAAACAAAAACCACACACACCCCAAAAAAACAAACAAACAAACAAAAAAACCCAGCCATAATGGCAAAACAGAGTAAAGAGATGGTTAGAGGCAAAAAGGCATCCTTTAAAAATTGGAAGTCAAATCCTAGTGAGGAAAATAGAGAAGAACAAACTCTAGCAAGTCAAGTGTAAAAAGTATAAAAAGGCAGGCCAAGAAAGAATATGAAGACCAATTAACTAAGAACACAAAAGCTAATAGCAAAACTTTTTAAGTACATCAGAAATAGGAAGTGGAGAAAATGAATAAGAAAGTGTTATTCACCACTTCACACAACACACAAACCAGGGTCACCAAAGGAAATTAATAGGCAGCAGATTTAAAACAAACATGTGTAAGTATTCTAAACATCACACCATCAACCCCTGGAATGCATTTGCCAGGGATGTTGTGAAGGCCAAGAGTATAACTGAATTCAAAAAAGAATGAGAAATTCATGGAGGATAGGTCCATCAATGGCTATTAACCAAGATGGTCAAGATGTGTGTCCCTAAACCTCCAACTGCTACAAGCTGAGACTGGATGATGGGAATTTTTTACTCAATATTTGCCCTGTTCTTTTCATTGCCTCAGAAGCATCTGGACCATTGGTTTGACCCAGTATGTCCATTCTTATGTTCTGATGAGCCACTAGTTTAGCCTCCTTCAGATGTATTTATGGGCTAGATAGGTCTCCAACAGCAAGTGATACATCTTCATATGAAGGCGGAGGGAGGGTAAGGGGGGGAAACTGTTGTGAGAATGACATTATGGTAATGACTGAAGAGGCACTTTAATAACACATTTTCAAGCACTTACGAAGAATTTCCCAAAAAACATTACCCCATGGGATGAAATTTCTCATGTTTACTTTCAGTGTAAAGAGGCAGAGTTTTTCTTCTAGGAAAGTTCAGTGAGATTCCATTAGATCAGGAATGGGTCAACTTTTTGGCCCGAGGGCCACTTCTGGGTATGGAAATTGTATGGCAGGCCATGAATGCCCACAAAATTGGGGGTTGGGGTGCGGGAGGGGGTGAGGGCTCCATCTGGGGGTGCAGGCTCTGGGGTGAGGCCAGAAATGAGGAGTTCAGGGTGCGGGAGGGGGCTCCGGGCTGGGACCGAAGGCATTGGGGGGGGGGGGAGGAAATCAGGGCGGGGACAGGGGGTTAGGGTGCAGGAGGGGGTCAGGGGTGCAGGCTCCTGGCAGCTCTTAACTCAAGCAGCTCCCAGAAGCAGTGGCATGTCCCCCCTCTGGCTCCTACACAGAGGCGTGGCCAGGCAGCTCTGCACGCTGCCCTGTCCACAGGCGCCACCCCTACAGGTCCTATTGGCTGCGGTTCCCGGCCAATGGGAGCTGCACAGGTGGCGCTTGGGGTGGGGGCAGCATACGGATCCCCTTGACTGCCCCTACACATAGGAGCCAGAGGGGGGACATGCCACTGCTTCCGGGAGCTGCGTGGAACAGCACAAGCCCACGACTCCGCTTCCCGGCTGGAGCTCGAGGGCATGATTAAAACATCTGGAGGGCCGGATGCAGCCCCCAGGCCGTAGTTTGCCCACCCTTGCATTAGATCATTTCTGAGTTATCAGGGCAGGATACATTAAATGTTTCCAGCTGTTTTTTTAAACATTCACCTAATAATTTTTTGACAAAAAGATGGCTGTTTTTTTTTGCTTACCTTATATGAGTCCTCGGTGAAAACAAAGATGTTTGTTGCAAAGAAGTCTTACGTATGGCAATGAAGAAATCTTGTTTGGAAATAAATTTTAGGAAGCTGAGCATATTTTTCAAAGCAGCAGATGATTTTCCTCTACATAGTCAGCCAGAATGTGGTCACATTACTATCCACATTAATGTGCATTTCTTTCAGTGATTACACTACTCCTGGTCTTTCTGGTGATAGGCAGAAGTGGAGAAATTGGACTCTGTACTATATGATCAAAGTCTTTATTAGCAAAGTAATGGTAAGATGCTCCTAAGTAAATCCATAAGATCTATGCAATAAGATCCAGTGGCTAGAGCAGGAGAAAATTGGGCAAGTCATGACATCTTTTTGTGCCGTAGTTTAGCCACCTCTATATTGCAGATAAAGTTCCTATCCACCTTTGCAAAATACTTTGAACTCTATGGTTGAGGTGCACTCAGGAAGTGCAATACTATAGGTTCATGTTTGCTTCCACACAAACACTTGCACAACAACTCCAAAAGCCAAACAATCAGATAACATTAGATGAGAAAGCCAAGTCAGCCCCACCCAGCAGAACTCTGAAAGCACACAACTGTAACAGAAACACACTACATGCCTTTATCGGAATATGTGATCAAAAGGTTGATCTTCATCATTTTGGTTTTTATTTTGGGGGGAAAAAAATAGGTTCAATGACAGGAGACAAGGAGAACACAGACACAGAGTTGCAATTCCCCTCCATCAGCCATAAACTTGCATAGTACATGATGTACAGGCACAAACCCAACGGTATATAGTAATATACAGTACCATTTATGCACAAGGGGGTCTAAATAAAGTTGAGGAAATCACAGTTTTTAATTTTCTGACAATTCTGTGTTTACATTTTTAACCATAACATATCAGTATAAGGGGACTTCTTCCTTTATTCTTTCTATTATTTAATTGAATTGGTGCAAAGAATCAGATGATGTTACATGGGAGCATGTACAGTAACTCAATAGTCTTTAAATTGTTAGACAGTTTATGCAGAAGCAGAATACACTGTAAAGGGCTTAGAAAAAAAAAAGTCAAATATTTAAACTATCTAGGACTCAAAGAGAAGCTATTTCTTGCCCTGACCCCCACAACTCTTTGCGGCCCAGCTTTCCTCAATTATATCATGCTGCTTGGAAGTAAAAGCAACTGAGATTTTTAACAGGATTCTGTTGCTGCACCCTTCTTGGAGGCTTTTATATTAGCCTTTGGTTTGTAGCCATGCTCCAGGCCAGTTCCAGGGTTTTTGCCGCCCCAAGCAGCAAAGAAAAAAAAAAAAAGCCGCGGTCGCGATCAGCTCTACCGCTGCCGCTTCTGTCTTCGGCAGCAATTTGGCGGCTGGTCCTTCGCTCCGAAAGGGAGTGAGGGACCCACTGCCGAATTGCCGCCGAAGACCCGGATGTGCTGCCCCTCTCTGTTGGCTGCCCCAAGCACCTGCTTGCTGGGCTGGTGCCTTGAGCCGGCCCTGTAGCCATCTGACAAACTGGAAGCTCCATACTCCTTCTAGTTGCTGGCAGGTCAAAGGAACTTTCCTTCTTCGTTATTCTACTCCATCACACAAGCCTCCTCTTAGCAGGCTGTGTGGAATGGTTGAGTAGGGATATCCCCTTAGAAGCTGCTTGGAGGCTTTAAGTAAGAGGGAAGGGGAAGGAGCAAGAAAGACATAAAATTCTTTCTCCCTTCCAATAGTTTCACATTTATCAGACCTCCACAAACCAGAAGCTGATAGGAAAGGATCTCCCAAAAGAGTCTGGGGTTGTATCCTGGCAGAAATCACAGCAATCCCCCTTATATTTCATGTCTACATCTGGCTGGTAAGATTGGTCTTCTGACCAAGTGGAATCTGGTAAATTTTTCCATTCATGTATATTTATTTTTTCAAGCATTTTGTGTCATTCTGAATGATGTGACCCATATACATATACAAAATATAAGATCCACGAGACCTGTTTTAGGGGTTATGCTGACCAACAAACATCCACCACTTCCAACTTACTATCATCAAACATTGTGCTCCATCCAGCATTGTACTTCCCTAGACAATCATCAGCCCTGCCTATGCGATACAACTGCTCCTCTAGATCAGTGGTTTTCAAACTGCAGGTCAGAATGCAGTACTGGGTTGCGGAATGTAAGGCACTGGGTCGTGGCAACTCTGCTAAGCACTGCTGACCAGGCCAATGGGAGCTGGGGTGTGCCTGCAGGCAAGAGCCGCACAGAGCTGCTTACGCACCTCCGCCTAGGAGCCGGACCTGCTACTGGCCACTTCCAAGGTGCAGCAAGGTCCACGGTGCCAGGACAGGCAGGAAGCCTGCCTTAGCACCCGGGCTGTGCTGCTGACCAGGAGCCACCTGAGGTAAGCCTGTGCCTCAATCCCCTGCCCCACCCCTGAGCCCCTTCCTGCACCCCAAACCCCTCATCCCCATCCCCACCCCAGAGCATGCACCCCCAGCCCAGAGCCCTGACCCCCTCCAACACCCCAATCCCCTGCCCCAGCCCTGAGCCCCCTCAAACCCAGAGTCCCTTCCTGCACCCCAAACCCCTCATCCCCAGCCCAGAGCCTGCACCCCCAGACCAGAGCCCTGACCCTCTCCCACACCCCAATCCCCTTCACCAGCCCTGAGCCCCCCCAAACCCAGAGCCCCCTCCTGCACCCCAAACCCCTCATCCCCAGCCCCACCCCACAGCCCTCACCTTTGCACCCCAACCCTTTGCCCCAGTCCTGAGCCCCTCCCACACCTCAAACCCCTCATCCCTAGCTCTGTTGGATCATGGGCATCAACAATTTTCTTCAACTGGGTCGCCAGAAAAAAAGTTTGAAAACCACTGCTCTAGATTAACATTAGTTTACTCATCTCACACACCACTTCCTTATTATCCCCTCAGAACGGAGAAAAAGCTACTTCTCCCAACAATCCCTTACAAGGACAGAAAGAAGAGAGTGAAATTGCTTCTTCAAACTGGGCAAACTTTCTAACATCTTTTATCTCAGAATATTCAACAGGTATTCATCTGCCTTGACCAGAACATTTCTGTAGGCTGTGAAGGCTATAGAGATAATCCACAGTATGACCAAGACCACAATTTAAGACAGATATACACTGCAGAATTATTCTGTTTGTAGATGTCAAGTATGAGACTATTTGAATGTTAAGAACAGCAAGAAACTGGCAGATGTACCAGTCCCACCTGTATAAGCGAAATGTGTGCTAGATGCAGAATATGTTAAAAGCAATAATGAAACCAACACCAAAGAAACAGATGCAGGGAAGGCAAGTTAATTTCTCTCTTCCTATTTCACATTACTCAATATGGTCTTTGATGAACTGACAGGATGGAATAGTCGTGTGAATCGGATACGTCCTTACAAAAGCCAGAAGGAAAAAAAAATCAGGAAGTGACCCTTTTAGGCTTAAACTTTTTGGGACAGCCTGTAGAAAAACTGCTGTATTTGATCTCCTTTGTTTAAAAAAAATAAAAAGATCTAGAAAGAATTTCAGATCTGGATTTTAGCGACTTAATGCATTAGATTTTCAAAAAATTTCATACAACATTATGTGCACATCTGTGCGGCTACTTTATGTGCACAATAACTCACAGAACCCACAGCTGAAGCCACTAGAACAAGTAATTATTCCTTTACATATACTGCATGTCCAATCTCAGTGAACAGTTAGAAATGCTAATGCATAAACATTTTAGTTTGTGCAACCAGTATCCATAACCTACAAGTCTCCCATATTCCCTCGAACATGCTCATCCAGTAAATTTACCTCAGTTGAAACTAGGGTTAGCTAATCTGACCTAGAATTTAGTATTGTTATTTTTCAATAGGATATAAAACTAGTGTAACTATAGACCACATTCTATTGTAATGCATCCAGTAGAGATATTTAATTAACAGGATGAAGTGGAACAAAATAGACACAACTTCAACTTTACACAGATAAAGTCTCACCCTCCCAATTATTTTTAAAAAGTATTTTAACATCCCAAATCTGATTCTGTAACTATGTTCTCAAGCATTTATAATAATTTATATTATGCTAGCATTGCAGGCCCCAAGCAGGCTTAGAGCCAGTAATGTAGAGCAGTGGCTCTCAACCTTTCCAGACTACTGTACCCCTTTCAGGAGTCTGATGTGTCTTGTGTACCCCAAGTTTCACCTCACTTAAAAACTACTTGCTTATAAAATCAGACATAAAAATACAAAAGTGTCACAGCACACTATTACTGAAAAATTGCTTATTTCCTCATTTTTACCATATAATTATAAAATAAATCAACTGGAATATAATATTGTACTTACATTTCAGTGTATAGTATATAGAGCAGTATAAACAAGTATGAAATTTTAGTTTATAGTGACTTCACTAGTGCTTTTTATGCAGCCTGTTGTATAACTAGGCAAATATCTAGATGAATTATTGTACTCCCTGGAAGGCCTCTGCATACCCCCAGGGGTACACAAACCCCTGGTTGAGAACCACTGATTTAGAGAATAAGGTAGTATCTCTTTAAATAGATTGGGAGACCTCTAGTGTGCTCACTGCGCTATATGTTTCAGAGAACGCCCAGAGCAGCAATGTGCTTAGATAACTAGGTCTTGTATATTGGGAATATTTAGTAACATTTATTTGGACCCCAACATGCCCACATCATTTCTTCTTACTCTTTTTGTCATAAAAAATGGCAAAAGTCAAGACAGCCCCATTGTGCATAGTGATGTACAAACACAGGAAGACAGATTCTCTGCCACAAAGAGCTTACAGTCTATTTTAAAACAAGATGCAAATAAGTGAGTATAACAAGCTATTATTATTAGATGCTCTTATGCCTTGTGACATAAGGCAACCCAGTCTTTGCACCTCCTTCTGTCTAATGCCAAGTTTCTTACTCAGTTATAGACAGCTCCATCTTATTCAATGGTTTTCTTATACATCATCTGTTGTCCTTTCCCTGCCTCCCCCATCTTCCACCAGGTGATACTCAATCAAGGAAGACAGTTTTCTGACATTTGTACATGTCCAAACCACTTCAGCTTCTTTCTTGAATCATTGTCTCTACAGTCTACTGGCCAGTCCTTTATAACACATCAGCATTGGTTACTTTATCCCACCAGCTGACACCAAGTTTTCTTCACAAGCATCTCAGATAGAATACATTAAGTTTTCTGTTGTGGGTTTCCTAGCATTTGCCAAGTTTCAGAAACATAACAATATGGATATCACAATAGCTTGCTCTTATAATTTGTGAGTCAACTTGTTCCCATTCTTGTAGAGCTTGAGTTGCCTTTTTGTTGAGGAGTACTCTAACCTCCTCTATGAGAGTATAATCTTCTTGAATAGACTACTGAGATACCATCTGAAAGGAGTCTTCCACAGCCAGCTCATCTCACGGTTATTTCTATAACCGACACATACACACGTATTTTAAAATGTATATATGTGTCAGTTATAGAAATAATTGTGAGATGGGCTGGGTGTGGAAGCCTCCTTTCAGATGGTATCTCAGTACTCTATTCAGGAAGATTATACTCTCATAGAGGAAGTTTATATACACACATACATATAGATAGATATAGATATAGATATAGATAGAAAGTTTCCCTGACTCACAGCCATGGGACCACAGGTCCTTATTCAATATATTCAGAGCAGCCCATGTTATGTTTGGGGTATCCTCATCCATCACCTGAGGGATGCACTTGGTAGCTTAGGATGCCCCAAACTATAGACGGAAAGGGAAAAGAGCTAAAAATGTCTTTTTAAAATGAAAGCTTAGATTCTGCAGAAACTGATGACATTCATCACTGATGAGTGGATTTTCAAGACCTGTATGTTTTTATAATACAGATGATCAGAGAGTATGGATCTTTATTTACAGTCCCTGAAAGCACAAGTCTGTGTATACCCCAGTATCACTTGCCCACACGTTCTCAAGAAATAATATGAAAGGTTTTGTTCATTTTTCTGTCAGTTATAGAGGCTTAGAAGAAACCATCCCCATTGGAATTTGTTTCCTACTTGCAAGGTCTAGCAGTGTGTACATGTCAGAAGATGTCTGCCCAGGTATCACTGTGACTGTGCCCCCCATAAGGCTTTATGGAAATATGCTTATGAATGCATATATGACATAACTGGAATATGTTTTTTGCTACATATGGCATGTAACATATCTCTGCAAAGGTTATGATCTACTGAATCTATTAATCCTATTTGTATGCATGTATAATTTTTGTTTTCAAAGTTATGAATATTGGCTGTGTACTTGCTTGATTTTTAAGTAGCCTTTGTAAAGCATTTGGTCAGCTTCTTGAGAAAGGAATGTGCAAATTAAGTGCCCAATCAAGAAGCACCTAAGGGACAATGGATCTTGGAAGGCTCCAATCCACATAAGAAGTCTACATGAGGATGTTCAAGGTAGCATGTGAGCAATGGCTGCTGCCTGCAAAAACTGAGTCATGCATGGACACGTGACTTGCCCCGGTGATTCCAAAACTCCATCTTGGAGCTGAACTTTGCATAGGAGAGAGGAGGGGGTCCCCACCCACAAGAGAAAGTGTATTTAAGCCCGTGGGAGACTCCTCCATTTTGTCTTCAGCTGGCTAGAGAGATAGCCTCTCCACCCCCAAGGATACCTGAAAGAAACTGGAACAAAGGACAGTAACTACAGGGGGTGTGAGTGATTGCTGGATCCAGACTAGAAGGAGACTAGTCTGTAAAAGGAAGCTTACTGGAATTCCTCTGAGGGTGAGGTTTTATCCGTATTCAGTTTTCTTAGACATAGACTTGCGTGTTCTATTTTATTTTGCTTGGTAATTTACTTTGTTCTGTCTGTTACTACTTGGAACCACTTAAATCCTACTTTCTGTATTTAATAAAATCACTTTTTACTTATTAATTAACCCAAAGTATGTATGAATACCGGGGGGGGGGCGGGGGGAACAGCTGTGCATCTCTATCAGTGTTATAGAGGGCGAACGATATATGAGTTTACCCTGTATAAACTTTATACAGGGTAAAACGGATTTATTTGGGGTTTGGACCCCACTGGGAGTTGCGCATCTGAGTGCTAAAGACAGGAATACTTCTTAAGTTGGTTTCAGCTAAATCTGCAGCTTTGGGGCACGTGGGTTAGACCCTGGGTCTGTGTTGGAGCAGACTGGCGTGTCTGGCTCAACAAGACAGGGTGCTGGAGTCTCAAGCTGGCAGGGAAAGCAGGGACAGAAGTAGTCTTGGCACATCAGTTGGCAGTTCCCAAGGGGGTTTCTGTGATCCAACCCGTCACAATCACCACCTATAGTATTTCAAGATAATAAGAAATACCTGCTTAGCTGAGGCAAAATTCTGCTTGCCTTAAATACAGGAGTAGTCCAATTGACTTCAAAGACACTCTTTGCATAGGAAATCAAATGTGTACTCTGGGGCAGGGGAGGGAGGAAGGTAATGTTATTTAGTCTTCAGAAATAGAGCACTTAAACTGATAGAATTCCAACATCAAAACAAGAAAATGCAGCCTTTAACCTCTTCCTACACTAATACTTTCCTAATAATTGGCCTGATGTTCAGTCAGACTTAGAGCTGGTCAATACTTAGCTCTGGGAGGGCGTTTGGGTAAGGGCTCTGGGCTGGGGCAGGGAGTTGGGCTGTGGGAGAGGGTGAGGTGGGCAGCGCTTATCTCGGGCAGTTCCCAAAAGGGATCTGCACACCCCTCTGGCAGCAGCTCCTAGGAGAGGGGGGCAGGGGATCGTTGCTTAAGACGGGTGTGAAAAATTCACATTTCTGAATGACATAGTTAAGCCAACCTAAGTCCCTGCATAAACAATGCTACGTCGACGGAAGAATTCTTCCATCGACCTAGCTACTGCCTCTTGGGGAGGCAAATAACCTCCCATCGGCGTAGGTAATGTCTACGCTGAAGCGCTACAGCACTGCAGCTGCAATACTGCTGCCGGGGCCGGCAAGTTATATGGGCCCGTGGTGCCTGTGCTCCAGGAATATTCAGGGCCCAGGGGCACAACTCCACTAATGTTCGGGGCTAGGTCTCCTCCCCAGCCCTGCCTGCCGTCCCCACAAGCCTCCCCTGGAGCATCTCCTGGACCTACCTGCTGCCCCCCGGAAATTTAAAAGGGCCAGGGGGCCCCCAGCCACTGCCGCCACCACTAGCAGCACAGTAGGGCTAAGGCGGCTTCCTGCCCACCTCGCTTCACGCCACTCCCGGAAGCGGCCAGCACATCCCTGCGGCCCCAGGAGGAGTGTGTGTCTCCATGTGCTGCCCCTGCCCCAAGTGCCGACTCCACAGCTCCCATTGACAGGGAACTGCAGCCAATGGGAGCTGCGGCAGCAGTGCCTGTGGGCAGTGGCATGCAGAGATCCCCCGCCCCCCTCTCCTAGGAGCTGCTGCCAGAGGGGTGTGCAGATCCCTTTTGGGAGCTGCCCGAGGTAAGCGCTGCCCCCCTCACCCTCTCCCACAGCCCAACTCCCTGCCCCAGCCCAGAGCCCTTACCCAAACGCCCTCCCAGAGCTGTACCTCACCCCCTCTCGCACCCCAAGCCCCTGCCCCAGCCCAGAGCCTGCACCCCTCCTGCACCCAAACTCCCTCCCAGAGCCTTAGGCAGGTGGGGGGGGCGGGACTTGGACCTGTTCTGGGCACCCCCAAAAATTATACAAACCTGCTGCCCCTGGCTGCTGCTGTGCCATTGTAGTGTTTCAAGTGTAGACAACACCTTAGACATCTAAGTTTTCTTTTTACTGCTTTGGCTGTATAAAGTGAGTGTAAATGGGCCCAATGCATTTAAGAGAAACTCTGGGAGCCAGAGCCTCAGATGGTGTAAATGGATATTGATTTCAATGGAGGTATGACCATTTACACCAGCTGAGGATCTGCTCCTCTGGAGTATTTATACACCAGATTACTTTAAGCAATGAAAAAAGGAGCAAGATAAAGCAAGATAAAGATATACATTAGTGTTATGAAGGAAAACAATTTATCACAAGCTACACTACATTTCTTTTTATTTGCCTTATAGAAGACTGAAATGAATATGAGGCCTACATATTTATATTCAAAAATGTAGCAAGCTAGTGAATGATGCATAAAACAAATTATTGATACAAAAGCAGTAACAGAACAAGAACTGAATGGCTTTTCTGAACTTTTACAAAATTATTTCAGAATAATCAGTTTATATTTGATAAATTATTTTTTTCCCCTCTGAATTCCCTCTTCATGTCCTCAAGGAAACCTAATATTACATGAAACATTTTTGCTAGAAAAAAGCAAGTGTAAGTATTCATTTCCCCATTTTATTGTAAAGGTAGAAGTAATCCAACTATTTTTTCTTTTAAATATAAAAATCCCTGCACAGGAAAGTTATGTATAAAAATGTACAATTTTTTCATGAAATTACAAGCATTCTGGCTTTGCTCTCATAGCTCCCCTAATTGCTTTTACCCTTGTACAGCCTTTTACCTCAGTTGCTTATATAGTACATAATGTAGTGCCCACTACATTCAAAGCAGCTTTCCAGCTTTCTTTATAATTTCTCTTTGCAATAGCTCATCACTTCCAGCAAACAAGGGTTTTTTTCAGATGAAACTTTCCATACTTGGGCTATCTTGAATTCCTCTCCCCTTTCTTCCCACCTCCCCCACACCTACCTTAATAATAATAATAATAATAATAAAAACCTAAATATCTGAAGTGTTATTTCTATTTCTTTTGATGATCATTTAAGTATTCTTAATGTAGTTTGGGGGGGGGGGACGTCTCCTTACCCTCCCACATATGTATAAAGCTATGCCATCCCAGTTTGATTTTTAAAATAAATAAATAAAAGCATCACTGACCTAGATATAAGCCAGGCAGATTTCTACAAAAATGTGAGGTAGGACCAAGGAGTAATAGGAAGTCCTGTCTTTGGACATAATGGCCAGACATACACAATGAGCTATTGCCTAGCTACTAAGTTATGTAAAAAGATGTTAAAAACTACAGTGAATATTTCCCCATACAAGGAATTGCTGTAGTTGCTACAGGGATGTTATGTGATCCATGTTGTTCCAAGGTACTAGTCCTCAATGAGAAATATATAGGACAAATTTAGAGTTTCTAGACTCAGCTGTTTTTGGATATAATGTGAAAACATGAAGGTGCTAGAGGGAAAATTGGACTAATGGATTAATAAAGACTGGCATCATCAAGCAGATTGAAATATAAATTCAGCGACACAAGTAAAGGCATATTATGCAAATATCTCAGGAGACAATCAAAGTCTTTGGATATTCAGTGACTGGGATAATTGAGAGTTTAACTAAAATTCAGTTAATTTGATTTTATATTTTAAATTATTCCTTCTGATTCATTAAAGCAAACCATACTTTAAGCAGCAAGTGTTTCCATACCCACACATCTCTTCTTAGATTGTCAACATAGCAGCAGAAACACTTTACACTTATTTGGCAAACAATTGGCAGTACTTTTGTACTATCAACTGCCAACATCATTAGGGCCAGCCAAACAAAAAAGAGGCAAGAATTCAGAAGTTATTTTGTTTGAAGTCATTCTTAGAAGTCACAAGATTTGATAGTTTCAAGCCAGCATGAAGCATGGTCTAGAGATCTGATTTAGCATCTAAGGCTACGTCTATGCTATGGACCCTACAGCAGCGCAGCTGAACCGCTGCACTGCTATAGGGTCTCCTGTGCAGCCGCTCTATGCCGGCGGGAGAGCTCATTCCCACCAACATTACTGAACCATCCCCAACAAGCAGCGGGAGCTATGTCAGCAGGAGATGCTCTCCCACCGATATAATGATGTCCACACCAGCACTTTTGCAGATGAAACTTCTATCAGGGGTGTGTTTTTTTCACACCCTTGACTAACAAAAGTGCTAGTATAGACAAAGCCTGAGAGTCAAGAACTCCTGAATTTTAACGAATGCTTTGAAGTAGACATTTTCTATGGATTTGAGCAAGGCACGCAACACCTCTGTTTCAATTTCCTTATCTGTGAAATGCGGATAATAGCCATCTACCTCACAAGGATGTGAAGGATTAGTGTCTGTAAAGTGCTTTTAAGATTAATATTTTGCCTACCCCCATCTGTGTCATGAGAAAGTCTCAAGTTAGAAGAGCTGTGCAGTCCATAATTGAGAACATAGTCCTTTTTCCTCTATCATGGCTTTGGGAAGTGGAAATGGGTTTAACTTTTCACAAGAGCACAGTAGAGTAGGAAAAATAATTAGCAAATTCAAGTGAAATATTTATGCTCTAATAAAAGTAATTTAACCTGCTCCTATCCAACCTCATGCAATTTCCCCATTTCATAGGATGAATTATTGATGTACTCCAACATTATCTGCAAGATCCTTGGAGCTATGCTGCTTTAGACCAACTGAGGATTTGACCCTTTATGTAAGAAGCAGCAACTATGCACTTCCCTAGTCTCTCCTGCCCCTTCACACTATGCAATGATAGATGAGAAAAACGGCAGTGGGGAAGGAGAGGATGTCTCAGAGATCTGGATGGTTTTTGCCTCACCTGTCCAGCTCTCTCCAAGTGAACAGTTACTCTATTTCTTATGCATGCATCATCACAATATCTGAATCAGTTTCATGCGCTCACAGCCCTCACACTAACTCAGGATAAAGGGGACAGCAACTAAGCTGATGTGGGGTGTTCCTGATCAGGGCCGGCTCCAGCATTTTTGCCGCACCAAGCAAAAAAAAAAAGCTGCCCGGACTGTGCCACCCCAAGAATGGACGGAATGCCGCCCCAGGCACATGCTTCCTCCGCTGGTGCCTGGAGCTGGCCCTGTTCCTGTTTAAAGCAGTGAAAGAGATCTTTCCAGGACCAATGAGTACACTCCACATGTGGCAAAAACATTACTGTTTGAGCAGCACTTTGAAAAATGTAAGACACATCAGGATGCCTCCAGGACAGAGACCTAAAAGACCCGAAGATAAGGCACCCCCCACTAATCAAGTGATTAGGATTCCAAGCCAAAATATGTTGTACTTTCTCATATCTATCTAAGGAGAAAAGGGAGAAAGATAGAAACATAATGTTTACACACTGTCATTACTACTCACAATAAATTTAATCTTGGGTACGACTGGTCATATCAAGCCAGCTGCTGTCAAACTATACATCTGAGGCTTGAATAAAGACTAGGAGTGGATGGGTCATTACATAAAGTAAAAACTATTTCCCCAGGCTAATTTTTCCCCTACTGTTACTCATACCTTTTTGTCAACTGTTTGAAATGGGCCATCCTGATTATCACTACAGAAGTTTTTTTTTCTCCTGCTGATAATATCCCACCTTAATTGATTAGTCTCATTAGAGTTGGTATGGCAATACCCATTTTTTCATGTTCTCGGTGTATATACATCTTCCTACTGTATTTTCCACTGCATGCATCTGTTGAAGTGGGTTTTAGCCCATGAAAGCTTATGCCCAAATGAATCTGTTAGTCTCTAAGGTGCCACAAGTACTCCTCGTTCTTTTTGCTTATACATCTGAGAGTACAGTAAAAACTCTCATTTTGGTCAGTCATACCATCATAATTTATTCTATATATAGTGGAATCTAAACTAAGGAGGCAACCCTATGTTAAGCAGCCACTTGAAAGTATTCCCAGTTACCACTCTATCCTTAGTGGGACCTGGCTCCAAGCTCTACTGTGGCCACGTGCTGCCCACACTCTCCCCATTTCTTAGATCATTCCAATGCAAACTCCAAACCCAGGCTGCAACACCACAGATGTATATTGTCAGTGGAACTAAATCACTCATCTAGACTGAGGCGGTCTTTTTAACTAACATTGGGAGATGTATCAACATTGTGATCATTATTCTACTTTCTAAGCCCAATTTCAAAGCTGAAGACTGATTTTTTGTTAATTTTTTGGTTCAGGCAGCTTAAGACAGATTTCACCGGATATACATACAGCATACATGCCAAACCTATTTAGAGTGGGAGTGACTTGCAAAACTTATAGGGCCAGATTCCTCCACCCTTACTCACTTTGAGTCATCCCACTGAAATCAGTGGGACTACTCAGTAAGCTACCCAATGCAATTAAAAGTAGGAGGATCAGGTCCAAAGAGAAGAAGAACAGTGGAGCTCAGAGCAAGGATCTACTAAGAGCAGAGGGAAGTCTGAAAGCTTTTATGCAGCCACTTATGCAAGTCTGGGGAGGCTTTCATGTAGCCACTTATGCAACTGTGCGTTCAAAAAAAAAAAAAAAAAAACGATTTGCGAGAACAAGATTTCAGACTTATTTAAAATATGGTTGCTCATTGGAGAAGCCATCTCAAAGTTAGGAGACTTTCTGCAGTTATACAGTCTGACACTTTCATACCAAGCAATGTAAGACACTCAACCTGAAAGTAGTTGAATGCAGGCGGCATTCATCAGTTACTTTTTACGTTGCCAGGGATTTTGAGGACAAGGCAAACGCTTCTTAAAGTTTTTGACAGAGTTAGAGCCTATTTCAGTTGAATAGGGAGTGTCCTCCTGCTAGTAACCCACCTTCCCATAGTCACTTTTTGAATTAAAGAATACGGTTAAATATCTCTCTGAAACATCCGGCAAAGTCATTTGCACCCAGGGAAGTGGGAGAGCGAAGAAACATTAAAAACTGTTTACGATTAATCCCAAACAAGGGAGCTTTGGCAGGTGCCTCTGTTATTTGCATGTTTACATCCTACCTTGGTGAAGTTAAGGAACAAGCTCTCCTCTCCGTTCACGACGCTCCCTAGCCCTGACAGCGACCCCCGTCACCCCCACATCTTGCCTTCACCCCCGTTATCCACTCGCTGGTTCCTTTCCCCACCCTCATTCCCATGCCATTCCCATGCCATTCCTCCTCGTCCAGCCCCGGCTTCTCTTTCCAATCCCTCCGCTCCCTACCCCCTGCTAGTCCCCCCCGTTCCCCAAACCCTCTCTCCTCAGTCCCCATCTCTCCGTCTCCCCTGGCACTGTGCTCCCCTCTGCCGCCTCCCTCTCTTCTCACTCCAAATCCTCCCCTCTTGCCCCGGTCGCTTCCCAGCGCCCCCTCCTCCCCCAGCACCCGGTCCCCTCAGAGCCCCCCCTCGGCACGCACGCGTCCCTTCTTCGCCCCCTCCCCTGCGCTCACCTTCCCTGGCTTTCAGCAGCACCGTGTTGGCCACGATGTTCTCGATCTCCATGATCAGGGCTCCAACCAAACCCTCTGTCCCCTCAGAGCCACCACCTCCTTCGCCCCCTCCTCCTGCCCCGCCACCGCCGGGACACCCGGGCTCCACTCATCCGGCCCCCGAGGGCTAGTGCCGGGCTCTCCTCTCCCCCATCACTCACTCCTCACTCACTCACCGCCCCCTCCCTCCTCTGCCAAGGGGCGGAGAAAGGGGACGGGCGGGGCGGGGCCTGCCCACACTGGGCAGGACTATGCCGCGCTCCCCCGCCTCTCTCCCCTTGCAGCTCCGCCCCGAAGACTACAGCACCCAGCAGGCAATGCGCTCCCCCGGCCCGGCGACCTCATGCGTCAAAGCTGGCTCATTGGTAGCTAAGAGTAGTAAGCACGCGCGCTCGGTGGGGTGTTCCCTGCTGGGATTGATAGTTCCTCACCGCTCACCCGCAAGGGTGGAGCATTGCATGCCGGGATATATAGTCATGTAGTTCATACCGCTCCAATCTCTTCTCCTACAGAGCCTAGCCGGTACTATCACTAAGTCCCGCGGGATGTCGGGGTCACCTCTCGCGATAGGTGTGCCCGCGTTGCTGCTTAGCTTACTCTGTACGCAATATGAGTGGTAGTCAGTAGAGACGCTGGACAGGCTTATTAGGGACCGTGGTCGCACCTTTAGATCTCACGATACTTAAAGGCTCTCGCGCGAGGTGGTGCGTTCAGACAGCAGGGGGCAGCGTGAGGCAGTTTAAGGTTGCCCCCCCCCCCGGTCGCCATTTTGTTTAGCGTGGCTCGCTCCCCAGGCCCGTTCCCTCTAGCTCAGGAGCCTGTACAAGACCGTAGTCCTGGTTCTTTATGCTGCTGAGTGAGTATTGACCCCAACCACACACTAGGATGGGGAAACCAACTAAGCAGAGGAAAAAGGGCCAAGTGGCTGCCAGGGCCAAGGGCCCCAGTGGGGCAGGGACAGCGTTGGTCAAGAACAACCCTTTTGAAGTGAAGGTCAACAAGCAGAAGTTCAATATCTTGGGGAGGAGAACCAAACACGACGTGGGGCTCCCGGGCGTCTCGCGGTCCAAGGCTGTCAAGAAGGTAAGACTAGGGGGAGGGCACTCTTCAGATGAGGACAAGGTGTGGATCCCACCACTTTGGAGCAAGCCTTTGCTGCCAGAGGGGGGCAGTGGTGGTGCACACCCACAGATTGTGTAATGATGGTACGCAAACTGTTTGAACTCAGGATTCTATAGCAGTGGTCGGCAACCTTTCAGAAGCGGTGTGCCGAGTCTTCATTTATTCACTCTAATTTAAGGTTTTGCGTGCCAGTAATACATTTTAATGTTTTTAGAAGGTCTCTTTCGATAAGTCTGTAATATATAACTAAACTATTGTTGTATGTAAAGTAAATAAGGTTTTTAAAATGTTTAAGAAGCTTCATTTAAAATTAAATTAAAATGCAGAGCCCCCCGGACCAGTGGCCAGGACCCAGGCAGTGTGAAAATCAGCTTGCGCACCGCAGGTTGCCTACCCCTGTTCTGTAGCCTGGCTCAGAAGGTTTGATGGCACAAACCTCACCAAGGCTGCCCTTATGTTATGTTGGGGTACAGCCGCATTCTCAAACTCTATAGCCCTGGAATAGCGTATAGGCCAGTGAGTAGGGATTTTTTTCCAGCCTTTGTTGTTTACTTGTTCTGTGACTTTTGGTAAGCCACTTTATTCTCCTTGTTGATGGTGGTGATGATAACAATGAACATTTGCATTGCAGTATTATCTAAGGGGCCCAGAGAGGACTGGAGCCCTATTTTAGTTAGTGCTGTATAAACGTTGATAAACCATCCCTGCTCTGGAAAATTGTCAAGCAAAAAGATTGCTCTGTGCCTTGATTTCTCTGCCTTGAAAATGACATTTACCTCACTCAAGAATTGTGAGACTTAATATTATAAAGCCTTTTTGGACCTCCAGATGAAAAATGCTATAGCCTAAAGAAATATACATCATATACATTCACATCTTGAATGCTAGGTGCGGATCTGCTGTCTCTCTGCCCACCCCCAACCCATCTCAAAAAAGGATATATTGGAATTGGAAAAGGTACAGAGAAAAATGATTAGAGGGTATGGAACAGCTTCTGAATGAGGAGAGAGTGAAAAGACTGGGACTAATCAGCTTGGAAGAGATGACTAAGGGGGGGGATATGATAGAGATCTATAAAATCTTGACTGGTGTGGAGAAAGTGAATAAGGAATTTTATTCCTTCACGTAACACAAGAAATTGGCAGCATTCAAATTAATAGGTGGCAGGTTTAAAACAAACAGTTCTTCACACAGTGCACAGTCAACCTGTGGAACTTCATGCCAGGGGATGTTGTGAAGGCCAAAATTATAACAGGGTTCAAAAAGAACTCCGTGAGTTTCTGAAGGATAAGTCCCTCAATGGCTATTAGCCATGATGGGCAGGGATGCAACACCATGCATTGAGTGTCCCTAGCCTCTTCCAGAAGCTGGGAGTGAACGACAGGAGATGGATCACTTGATGATTGCTTGTTTTGTTCATTCCCGCTGAAGCACCTGGCACTAGCCAGTGTCTGAAGACAGGATACTGGGCTAGATGGACCATTGGTCTGACCCAGTATGGCCGTTCTTAACTACAGAATCCTTTTTTTGTGATTATTATGTTGATCCAAGCTACACTGGTCAAACTGGTGTTGTGGAGTTGACAATGTCTGGATGCAATGTGCTGATGACTCAAAATGCCCCTTTAAGGGTGTTCATGAGTTCATGAAAACTCAGAATGTCTCAGTCAGTTCTGTATGTCCCACACCCTGAGACCAGCTCTACTGTTAGTGACTGTCCCTGCTGTTGATCTCAAGGTCAGAGCTCTGTCTTCAGGATGTAGTGACTTATTAATCACTGAAAACTACAGCCATGTTAGTTGAATGGTGAAAATACATAAGCCTTCATTTCCTTTCACCTTGCTAAGGCTCATAGTCAACATATAGGAAGTGTAGGAAATCTAACATAAATGCTCCCAAACTGCCTCATAAGTGATTCAGGCTTACTGTCCAAGAAAGGTAATATTGTAGCTTGCTGGACTTACAGATGAGGGTATGTCTGTGCTACTGGGCTACAGCTGCAGTTATGCCAGTGTAGTATAGACACTACAGTGACAGGAGGGGGTTTTCCATTGCTATGGTAAATCCACCTTCTCAAGAGACAGTAGCTAGATTGATGGAAGAATTCTTTCATCAACCTAGCTGCATCTACAGTGGGGATTAGGTCAGCCTAACTGATGCATGAGGCATTAAATTTTTTACAGCCCTGAGCAATGTGTGTAGGTTGACCTAAATCTTAGGTATAGACCAGCTTCAGACAAGATTCAAACTTCCCCAGATGGTCTATACCAATGTTTCTCAGCGACCGGTGCATTGCAGCCTCCTTGCCAGGCCTCAGATTTCCCTGACTCAGTTTAAGAAGGCAGCAAGCCAGTCCCCGGTATCAAAAAGGTTGAGAAACACTGGTTTATATCGCAGTAGGAGTTTAGGCCCCAAGCTGTCAAATGTTAACGTCATTAATATTTATAGTCTGATTTCAATGTAAGGATGTGCTTAAGTCTTTGCACTATGGAGTCTTAGACATTTTTTACTTTATGGAAAACAGAGTTATCTGAGAAGACCAAGAGGAATAAGCCTGGATTACAAAGGACCTGTACCCAACGTGAACATTGATTTTTAAAAAAAAAAATACTACTTTAAAGTTTCCCATCATTGGAAAGGAAATAGTTAGGCAAGTGTTGAGATAAGACTTCTGCTTTTCTTTTAAACTCTGTGTTATCTTATCTATCAAACTACCCTTACCCAATTTATTTATCTCATCTGTCAGGTGCATCCTCTACTCTCTGTATCCTAAATTGTGAACTCTGGGGGACGGGACTATCTTCTTTGTTACTTCTTTGTATAGTGCCTGTTCCTTGATTAGGGATTCCTTGATGCTACTGTAATATATAAATAATAGGCCACAGACAGCAAAATCAGAGTGGTTACTCTGACTTGACACCAAGTCCATAGCCAAAAGCACCACCACATTAGAGAGCATCTTGACTACATACATACTATATGTCTGGGAGCCCAGTAATCTGATGCATCCCTTACTGAAGGCACCAAAAGTACTTCCCAATCTGCAAGTACAGCATGAGTGATGTAAATACAATACTGGATTGTATTAAATCTGTGTTAAATTTATTTTCCTTCACTTTCCTGCTATGTATATACCAGGGGTAGCCAAACTACAGCTCATGAGTCACATGTGGCTATTTCACAGTTTAAAGTGTGGCTCGCGGAGCCCGTATGCCCTCCCCCATTCTCCACCTAGCAGACTGGGGGAGCTCAGGGCTTCTGCCATGCAGTGGGGGGTGATGGGGCTTGTGGCTTCTTCTGCCCAACAAGGATGGGGGTGGTCTCAGGGCTTCAGTCCCGTAGGAGGCGCCTGCCGGAGCTTGGGGCTTCAGCTGGAACAGTGCTGAAGCCCCAAGCCCCAGCAGGTGCACTCCAGCTCTTGAACTTCTTCTGAAGATTGTTGTATGCATCTCAAAGAGTCAGTAAGTTTGTCCACCCCGGTATATACCATCCATCAGCAAACAGAATTTAGAGATCTCCTTCAAAAGAAAAACAAATCTATCTGAGAGATACTAGAGCACAGGGGAAACTGTTGTTTAATTTATCATCGTGTATACTTTGAAAACCCTTGAGAAGCCCTGTATGAGATAAAGTTACTGTAAATAAAGGTAATCAATGAAAGGGTCTGCGTAATACGTGTCAAGATGGAGACGTGTTTTTTTGTTTTTGTTTTTCCCTAAAAATATTACAAAGAGAAACTATCTTGTTAAAAATTCCTTGAAAATTGGACATAAAATAAACGGATGGAAAAGGAAAAAAAGAACTACAGTGTCTCATATGAAGTAAGACTTCCATTATTTAGTAATCCTGACATCTGCAGATTCTGCATCTGTGACATGGGTGTAAAAGGCTACAGCTAGAAACTTCAGCTATTTTGCTGTCCACAGTAGTTTGAGAGTTCACAATAATAATAATAATAATAATAATAATAAACAATAGTATTTCTCCCCAGGAATCAGCTAAACATTTTTTTAATGTTTTATATTGCCGCTAACCATTTTGAACCTAATATTGAAGATAGTCAGCTTGCTGAAAATGTATGGGTTGTGACAGGGGTAGGCAACCTATGGTACACGTGCCAGAGGCGACACGCGAGCTGCTTTTCAGTGGCACTCTCACTGCCGGGGTTCTGGCCACTGATCTGGGGGGGTCTCTGCATTTTAATTTAATTTTAGATGAAGCTTCTTAAACATTTTAAAAACCTTATTTACTTTACATACAAAAATAGTTTAGTTATATATTATAGACTTATAGAAAGAGACAGTCTAAAAACGTTAAAATATATTACTGGCACGCAAAACCTTAAATTAGAGTGAATAAATGAAGACTCGGCACACCACTTCTGAAAGGTTGCCGACCCCTGGGTTGTGATATTGCAATGTGAGAGCAAGAGATGGTAAATTAGTTTCCCGCCTGCTTTAATATTGGCTCAGGTTTTACGAAACTTTAAAATGGTTAATATTGGAAAACTAAAGGTCTTGTTTAGTAAGCTCTTGAGGGTTTTTTCCCCTTAAGAGAAAAGTCAAATCAGGTCCTAATATAAAATACTGTATTAACAGCACTAGAAAGAGGTGTAGCTCTCTATTTATCTGCAAAACAGATACAATATAGACATCCCCACACTGGCCTGCCAAATTTCCCTACTCTGACCTGCCAAATATACCTCACTGCTGACCTACAGGGTCTGCTTTCAGGGTGAAATAGGTAGCTCAGTATCTATACCTATTTGATTACTGACCTCTCCTCCGAGGCTGCCAACAATGGTTTCAGCTAGTACTCTGTTTGAGGTTTTATATAGATAGATAGATTCTTTCTTGTACACAAGGAGCTGGACTGAGATGACAATTCTTCATTGGCATTGTTTATAGTTGTTTTAGGAGTATAATAAAGTATACTAATCATTGAATGAAATAAGGGTAAAAAAAATAAATTTACGGTATTGATTAGAATTGGTCTTTTTATATTCAACAGTAGTGTTCTCCTATTCAGTGTGTGTATGTGTTTTAATAAATTAGACCTTAATTCATTGGCTTCAGGTGTGCTTTTGTTAAGTTAATGCATTGTTCTGTTTTTCAGCGTACACAAACTTTGCTGAAAGAATACAAAGAACGGGAGAAGTCCAATGTATTTAAAGATAAGCGTTTTGGTGAATATAATACCAAAATAAGCCCAGAGGAGAAGATGATGAAGAGGTTCGCTTTGGAACGACAGGTAAAGTATAGGAATGAAAAAATAATTTAAAAAAAATAGATGTAGAAATTTTTAATTTGCCAAATAAAGCTTTCTGTAAATAATACATTGCTTGGCCCCTAAGGATTCTACCAAAACCTATAACATGGCAACCATACCTAACTTTCATTGTTTTACTCCCACACATTCCGTTTTCTGAAAGCCTATCTGCATCTTTTATTCAATCTAAATGAATTCCAGAATTAGAGATCATTAAATATATATAAAATTTCAGAATTTTTGGTGGAAATAAGAAAACCAAAAAATTTTGGCCAAACACTGAAATAGTTTGGTTGTCGGGGATTTGAGGATTTTTATGAAAAATCAAAATTTTCTATGTAAGGGAGACATTTTTGATGAAAAAACTGTTTTGTCAAAAATCAGTTTTTCTATTGAAAAAGTTTTTGCCCAGAAAATCTTTGACCAGCCCAATCCAAAATAAAGATTTTAAAACTGAATTATTTTAACATTTACAAAATTGTGATTTTGGAGGTTAAACTAGACAGAATCCAATTTCATTCCTACAAAATGTAAATCCTTTAACTGTCGTTAAACACTATTTCATGTTCTTACCGATACTCCTGAAAAAGGCCATTTCCCTTGATGGCCCATGAAGCTCATTTTAGGGCTCTACCACTCTAAGACAGTGATTCCCAAACTTTTTACCTTGTTCTCCCCCCTTACCCTCGCCAGGAGTGGGGCCGTGGCTCCGGGAGGGGAGGATATGAAGAGAGGGCTATGGGGCTAAGGCTGGGGCCACAGCTGAGGGCGGGGCTGGCAGCAGAGCCAAGGCCGGCAGCCGGGGCCAGGAGCAAAACTCAGTGGTGCTCCCTCCCCACCCCCTGTGGGGGCTGGCCCAGGCCCGAGTCGCACCCCCAAACATTCCTCGGTGCCCCCTGGGGGGGCGCACCCCATAGTTTGGGGACCTCTGCTCTAAGAAATGGAATCGGTTTTGAATACTACTTCCATCTACATCATGTTTGGACTCCTGAGTTAAGCATCATGATTGCATGTGCAGAAAATTCTAGGAATAAGATTAAGTTATTGGAAAGGTTAACTAATTTTTTAGTGGTTATTAAGCTTGCAACATTTTATTTAAAAAAAAAAAAACTTTTTTCTTTTTTTTTTTTACTTTTTACATACACAAAATCTAGGCTTGCTTGTTTAGTAATTTTACCAGTCATTTTTTAACTAATAAAAACGCCCTTCCCCAGAATATTGTGCCTGATTCACCACTTACTTACTCACAACACTGGTTTAATTCTGTAGTTTTTACAATGGATTTAATGGAGAGTAAAAACTGTTGTGAGACGCTCACCATTTCTCACTTTAATGTATCTGAATGAAATTCTAGGCTTGTTAATGCTGTTAAAATAACAGAGAAGTGAAATAGAGCTCTCCTGTGCTCTCTCTTAACTGGTATTAATCTGAAAAATGTCACATTACTAAATTGGTTGGTTTGATTATTTTTCACAGCAAAATCATGAAAAGAAAAGTATCTATAATCTCAATGAAGATGACGAATTGACCCATTATGGCCAATCTTTAGCAGATATTGAAAAACTTAATGATGTTATTGATAGCGACAGTGATACTGAAGAAAGAGGAATGTTGTCAGGTAAGAAAAATCAAACTGATTCCTTAATACATTTTTATCCAATGTCATTTTCATTGTTAATATAGGTGTTTGAATTGTTGTGTACCCTGCTTTCATTGAAAAAATAATGTAAAGAAAATGTTCAGATTTAAATCTGTTCTCTTTAGTCTGATAGAAAGTGGTGATTCGAACTGGATATGTGCCAATATCATGTTGTAATTTTTAACCATTTGTGATTTTAAGAAATATGTATAATATTTCATCACATCATAATTGATTTTTCAAATATGGATTATCGTTAAAGTAAGTGCATTCAGAATTAAAATTAACTCTGGTTTAAAATCAACTATTTAGAGATGCCAGAATGCTTGCAAGTATGGTACATTATAGGTGGCACCAATAGGAACACCTGTAGTTGAAGCTGCTTGATACATTCCATTATAAGACCCTGTTTTCAGTTGCTTTATAACTTTACCATACTTCAACTATATGGGCTGAAATTTTGCATGCTGTCTGTGTGTGTGTGTGTGTGTGTGTGTGTATACACACACACACAGCATGTTTGATTACTTATATATATGTGTATATATACTTACACACATATGTTTTGTTTTTTGGGGGGAGGGGGAAATTTCAGCACAAACAGGGCAGCCATTTCTCAGAACAAGTTAGGGGAAAAATGCATTTTTTTGTTCATGTTAAAACAACTTAAATTTTTTTTGTGTTTTACATTTCTTTTTGGCCAGATCATGAACCTTCTACTTAAAATAGTGAGCAGTTACTCATGCAAATAGTCTCATTGAAGTCAGTGGGATTTCTTGTGTCAATAAGTGCTCACTAATGTGAATAAGGGGTTTGCAGTCTGGCCATTTGGGTATAGCTGTTCATAGGACTGATTTTTATCTTTTCTGTTTGGCAAATCTGGAGCTAGTTTCTGCAACCCTTAGTCATGTGAGTAATCTATATTTATGCAAGTATCTCCCTTGACTTGGAGAGGTCTACATATATAAATAAATATTGCTCACTGAATAAAGGTTGTTTGCACGATGTTTGGGTAGATAGGTAAAAGCCAACCTGGCTGCTTTTTGTTTACTTCCTTTAGTTTATCTACGTCTTTAATGTCAATAGAAATGTGCACATCTCTTACAATTGTGTTTGTGAATGTTCTGCTAATGAGTTAAGTGGTAGGAGTTCATGCAGTGTAAGCCCTATTGGACTACTGCACCTGAGCAAAGCAAATTGCAGGATCATGGCCTTAGTTATGTTAAAACAGTAGCTGATTTCTTTTTAACTTGATGAAAGATAGCTTTAAAGAAAAAATAGATATTTAATTCTGTAGCCCATTAGATTATAAACACTTCACATAAAATCTGTTTTAAACAGGTTTTCAGGTTATTTTGTTTTGGGGTACTCGTTGAATAAAAGCACTGAACACACAAATTGTGTCTTACATGAAAGTTAGGACAGTGAACACAAGCAAAAAAATCAATTATTGAGGCTAACATATTATCCTAGTTTCCTCTCATGAGGCATATGTCCTTGTGATGTCTGAAGCTCTGGTCCTGCAAACCCTTCTGCATGTTTGTAGTCCAGTGGAATTACTCATGTTCTTAAAATTAATTGTTTCTAAATATCTGTGGGATCAGGGCCTAAGTTTATGTGCTCTTATAAATTAAACACAGTCAATGTCTGGGGATTAAAGCACATTTTATTCCTGGCATAGACCTTTTCTGGAATGTTGGTCAAGTCACTTGACTTCTCCGTGCTCTGTCTGTAAAATAGGAATAATAATGCTTATCTTCACATTAGTGTTGTAAGGCTTAATTAATATATTAAAGTGTTTTGAGGCCATCAGATAAAAAATGCTATATTGCTGTCTTAAATCAAAAAGTACCTTTTGCCTGTGTGTGTATTTGAAAGGAAATTTAACAAAGTTTGGAAATCCAAGGTCATAGTGGGAATCCTTTTCTGAAAAGTCTTATCTTTATCTGCAGAAATGGGGTTTAAACCTTGGTTAACTTTATTCTTTCATGGAATCCATCAGTTGCTCCTGTGCCTTAATAATAGGGAAATAGCACCCAACAGTTTAAGGAGAGCATAAATCTATAGATTCATTAATCCTTTCGATTCTCTTTTTTCAGCTGAGCTAACTGCTGCTCACTTTGGAGGGGGTGGAGGTCTCCTTCGTAGGAAAGCACTCACTGGGGAACAAGATGAAGAGGAGGAAAAACCTAAATCTCGCAAGGAGCTCATTGAAGAGCTGATTGCCAAATCCAAACAAGAGAAGGTGAGTTTATAGCCTTTGAATAAAAAAATGTGGACTGACCACATTAAGTACCACATCATTTTCCAGGTGAAAACTTATAGAAGGCAGAAAACATTCAATAAAGCCCATTATCAACTTTAGGACATGGAAACCACCAAATGCTCTCTCTTCACAGGAGAAAAAATATTGGTGGCACAGTAAACAGAGGGGATATGGCTTTCTAAATACAGAGCCAAAAAATCATATACCTGACGATGTTTACCTTAGGAAAACTGTATAAAGTGTCTGCCTCTCTGTAGGTTCCCAAACCCTCCACCTATGAAGTCTGTTAGCATAGTTAACTTGTTTTCCATGCTCTGCCCTGGAGTCACCCATTGCAGGTTTGTGCTACTGCTTCTGCTTAACACTGCAAAATAGGAGTTGATATGAACTATTTTTTTTTTATTACATACTTGGTTTTGACTACATATGGAACTCCATTTGCTCTTGATGCTGCAGGTGACTTCCTTTATTTCTGGGGGAATTCTGTGCCACTGCGCATGCGCAGAATTATGTCCGCTGCAGATTTCTTTGCTTCCCTGCAGAAAAATGACTTTCTGACTGGGAAGCAAAGGGAAGCCACAAGAGCGGTCATGCGACCCTCCCCAGCAGTATGTTTCGGGTGCCCGGGGCATCCAGCAGAGGGGTAAATCACTGTGGGGCATGGGGTGGGACTGGGGACTGAGGAAGACCCTACCCTGCACCAGGCTCACCTGCTAGTCCTGGCTAGGCTAGGGAGGACAGGACTTCCTCTTCCCCTGCACGGCATCCGGGGACATGCCAGACCTACCCCCAGATTTCTACTCTGGCTGTAGGAAGCTCTGCAAACTCTCTTTCCCCCTGTTCCTCCCCTGCGCTTCCTGCTCCCATTGCTCTTCAGCTGCAGGGGGATCACTGTATAGCGAGCTGCTCCCCCATCCACCCAACCCCCATGCACCCAGACCCCCCCATACCCAGACCCTTCCCCCAAGTCTCCCCCCCCCCCCCCACCCCCCCCCCCCCCCCAACGAACCTCACTCCCCCTGCATCTGGACCACCCTGGCTAGCCACCCGCACCTGGAGCCACACCCTACCGAGCCCCAGCCAGCTGCACCTGGATCCCCACACCACTGAGCCCCATTCCCCCAGCATCTGGATCCCCCCACCAAAACCCTCCTGCCGAGCTCTATCTTCCCACACTCAGGACCCCTCCGCTGAACTTCAACCACCTTCACTTGGACCTCCCTGCAAAGTCCAATTACCATTGCACCCAGAAACCCTCCATCGAGCCTCTGTGAATCCAGATTGCCCCGTATAGAACCCTCTCAACCCACACCTGGATACCCCCACACTAAGCCCCTCCACACTTGGATCCTGCCTTGCTGAGCCTGCTTGCCCATACCTGGTGCACCTGGCATGGAGGGGCAGGGCCCTGGGGTGTTTCTGGGGCAGGCCCTGTTCTTGCGCTGTGTCAGGATTGGGTGCAGCCTCATTGCTGAGTCCATGGCCCAGAGGGGAGCTGAACAGTGATCTCTCACCTCTGTGCAGCCAGTGGCCTGTGCTCCCCAATGCCATGCTGGAGCCTCCACATATATTTGACAAATAAAAATTCTGTGCACAATATTTTAAAATTCTGCACATTTTAATTATTTTGGTGCAGAATGCCCTCAGGAGTATTCTTTCTTCAGTTATATACATTACTGGCCAGTTGAACAATAATTACGTTGTATGCATATTTTTATCTTTCTAGAGAGAGAGACAAACTCAGAGAGAGAATGCCTTGGAACTCACAGAAAAACTTGACACTGACTGGAAAGAAATCCAAACCCTTCTCTCCCACAAAACCCCCAAGTCAGAGAGGAAAGATAAAGAAGAGGAGAAACCCAAGGTAAGGTTTTGGCAATACAGCTTTGTTTTCTTACAATTGATTTGACTTCATTACTGGAACGAAAGTAGTGATTGCGAGTTGATCACTAGTTATTTATAGCTGATCATTTCTAATTAAAATAAATGCCCTGTGTTTTTAGTTAAATTGAAAGAATTTTACAGTCTTTGAGGGAGTTTCATGTCAGAATTGTGAGGTTGGAAGGACCTTAAGGAGATAATAATTTTAAAGAAATAAAAGGATTCATATTAAGTATTTTAAGACTTATACTCCCAGTAAGTCCATCATAATTATGGCTTCCCTTTGTTCTTTTTCATTAGCTGTTGAATTTGAGAGAGATTCCTTATTGGATAAAAATGTGAACAATATTCTGGTTTATTTTTAAGACAAACATTTTCCTGACGAGTTAGCATTTTTTCATAAATCATAGATTTTCTAGGACTGGAAGGGACCTCGAGAGGCAGGACCAAATACAGTCTAGACCATCCCTGATAGACATTTATCTAACTACTCTTAAATATCTCTAGAGATGGAGATTCCACAACCTCCCTAGGCAATTTATTCCAGTGTTTAACCTGACAGTTAGGAACCTCCCTTGCTGCAGTTTAAGCCCATTGCTTCTTGTTCTATCCTTGGAGGCTAAGTTTTCTCCCTCCTCCTTATGACACCCTTTTAGATATCTGAAAACTGCTATCATGTCCCCTCTGTCTTCTCTTTTCCAAACTAAACAAACCCAGTTCTTTCAGCCTTCTTTCATAGGTCATGTTCTCAAGACCTTTAATCATTCTTGTTGCTTCTTCTCTGGACCCTCTCCAATTTCTCCCCATCTTTCTTGAAATGCGGTGCCCAGAACTGGACACAATACTCCAGTTGAGGCCTAACCAGAGCAGAGTAGAGCGGAAGAATGACTTCTCGTGTCTTGCTCACAACACATGTGTTAATACATCCCAGAATCATGTTTGCTTTTTTTGCAACAGCATCACACTGTTGACTCATATTTAGCTTGTGGTCCACTATAACCCCTAGATCTCTTTCTGCCGTACTCCTTCCTAGACAGTCTCTTCCCATTCTGTATATGTGAAACTGATTTGTCCTTCCTAAGTGGAGCACTTTGCATTTGTCTTTGTTAAACTTCACTCTGTTTACCTCAGACCATTTTTCCAATTTGTCCAGATCATTTTGAATTATGACCCTGTCCTCCAAAGCAGTTGCAATCCCTCCCAGTTTGGTATCATCTGCAAACTTAATAAGCGTACTTTCTATGCCAATATCTAAGTCGTTAATGAAGATATTGAACAGAGCCGGTCCCAAAACAGACCCCTGCAGTACCCCACTTGTTATGCCTTTCCAGCAGGATTGGGAACCATTAATAACAACTCTCTGAGTATGGTTATCCAGCCAGTTATGCACCCACCTTATAGTAGCCCCATCTAAATTGTATTTGCCTAGTTTATCGATAAGAATATCATGCGAGACCGTGTCAAATGCCTTACTAAAGTCTAGGTATACCACATCCACAGCTTCTCCCTTATCCACAAGGCTTGTTATCCTACCAAAGAAAGCTATCAGATTGGTTTGACATGACTTGTTCTTTACAAATCCATGCTGGCTATTCCCTATCACCTTACCACCTTCCAAGTGTTTGCAGATGATTTCCTTAATTACTTGCTCCATTATCTTCCCTGGCACAGAAGTTAAACTAATTGGTCTGTAGTTTCCTGGGTTGTTTTTATTTCCCTTTTTATAGATGGGCACTATATTTGCCCTTTTCCAGTCTTCTGGAATCTCTCCTGTCTCCCGTGATTTTCCAAAGATAATAGCTAGAGGCTCCGATACCTCCTCTATTAGCTCCTTGAGTATTCTAGGATGCATTTCATCAGGCCCTGGTGACTTGCAGGCATCTAACTTTTCTAAGTGATTTTTAACTTGTTCCTTTTTTATTTTATCTGCTAAACCTACTCCCTTCCCATTAGCATTAGCTATGTTAGGCATTCCTTCAGATTTCTCGGTGAAGACTGAAACGAAGAAGTCATTAAGCATCTCTGCCATTTCCAAGTTTCCTGTTACTGTTTCTCCCTCTTCACTGAGCAGTGGGCCTACCCTGTCTTTGGTCTTCCTCTTGCTTCTAATGTATTGATAAAAAGTCGTCTTGTTTCCCTTTATTCCTGTAGCTAGTTTGAGCTCATTTTGTGCCTTTGCCTTTCTAATCTTGCCCCTGCATTCCTGTGTTGTTTGCCTATATTCATCCTTTGTAATCTGTCCTAGTTTCCATTTTTTATATGACTCCTTTTTATTTTTTTGATCATGCAAGATCTCGTGGTTAAGCCAACGTGGTCTTTTGCCATATTTTCTATCTTTCCTAACCAGCGGAATAGCTTGCTTTTGGGCCCTTAATAGTGTCCCTTTGAAAAACTGCCAGCTATCTCTAATTTTTTTAGACAAGTGGCATGGTCTAGTGGATTACAAGTATGACTGGGAACTAGGAATTTCTGAATTCCACTTTCATCTCTACCACTGATTTTGCAGAGTGGCTTTGGGCATGTTGATTAACTGTACCTCAGTTTCCCTATCTGTAAAAAGAGGTTAATGCCTTCATAACAGAGATGTAACTCATGTTTTGTACAGTGCTTTGAAGATATAAAATGCTATGCAAGTTATAATTTTATTGTTAAATATCTTGTCTGTATTTTTGAAGGGATATATTTTCTTATGACTTCATATTTACAAATGTATGTATGTTTTGTAGAATGAGAATTTTCCTGGAGGGGGAAGTCTTCATGAATTTCAATTTCCACCCATTAGTCTTTCCCTTGACCTTGTATTGTGTTGGCCTTCCTTCCCGCCTTCTCCAGAGCCAATCATAGTCATTCCTGAACGAGCCAGAGAGCTTCCTGTGGAGGAGCACAGAAAAGTAATATATTTATTAATTATGAAATTGTGTATTTCTTTAGCCTGATGAGTATGATATGATTGTTCGAGAACTTGGGTTTGAGATGAAGGCGCAACCCTCTGACAGGATGAAAACTGAGGAAGAGTTGGCGAAAGAGGAGCAAGAAAGACTACAGAAATTAGAGGTACCAGAGTGTTTCAGATTGTGTTGTAGCCCTCCAACTGGTAGTGACCTCTTAAGTTTTTTGACATTGCTTAACCTCAGTTTGAAAGCAGTCATACTAAAAATTGCAGGAGACGAATCTGAGAATAAGTCCCCTGTCCTATTCTAGTGGCACTATTTTCATCACTACACTGATTTTGTGATTTACCCTTTTTTTCATGGATTTTTAATTTGACCATTAAAAAAATGTGCTGAATACTTGACTTGTGAGATTACATAGCAAGAGAACTTTTGCTATGTAAGAATTTTTTTTTTTTCCCCCAGTTAAAAACAAGTCGCACATTGGCTATGTTTTATATATCATTCAGACCTAAGATGTGCTTGAACTTTTATCAGATGAGCCGGTTTGGTGCACAGGAGCTGAATTAACATCTGGGCAAATCCTGCACTGTTTCTCTCCTGTAGCCCTAAAGGGCCCCCTGGCAATTGCGCTAACGTGATTCTGCCCTGTGAAGGGGTAGGATTTGCCTGGGAAGGTTTGTATGTTCCCTACACAATACGGAGCTCAGTGCTCCCTGTGCATCAGTGCACAAAGAATGGGTCTAGGTAGGGCCAAAAGCCTTCTGGTAAATTGATCTTCCCCACATAGAAGGGTCAAATTAGGACTGCAGGGCTACCTCCGCATCAAGCCTTCTATAGTGACCACAGAGGTGCACAATAACTACTCATCAAAGTGCGGAGGAAGGATTTTTTTTCCCTTTTTCCATGCTGTACATCTCTCTAGTGCCTAGTCCAACTAATTGCTGGGCAAGAGCGGAATGCCCCACAATAAGTAATGGTTCAGTTACAGCCTGATGAATCAGTTGACAGATTCCCATAGAGGTAAAATTCTTTTCAAAGCCTTATATTTTGTTCAAACCCATTTTCAATATAGGAAATATACATGCACATTGCAGAACCATAAAACTCTAAAGAAGCTACTACTTTCTGGTAAATAATACATTTACCAAAATATGTATTTAAGATTATATGTATATAAATAAATAATTCATTACCAAAGATACACAAGGCTTTTGATAAATGATATATTTCATATCTTCTAAATAAGATTTAAAATATATACAGTCAGACTAATTTACCAGTCCCACCCACCAAAACAAAGAAAATCAAGAGTTCAGGCTAATGTGTTATCATGTCTCTGCTTTTTATTGTTCCTTCCTCCCCTCTGCTAGGTGAATAATGCTAGTTAATAATTTATTTTCTCTTTGATTTTCTTGATTATCTGTATTTTCTCCAAAATTTTCATACAAAGTAATTTAGGTCATTTGTACTATATTGTCCCTCTCCTGAATTTATTTTAAATCACAGGCTGACAGACTGCGTCGAATGCATGGAAAAGATGAACAGGAGAACAAAAAGAAACCCAAGCATATGTCAGCTGATGATTTAGCAGATGGCTTCATCCTGGATAAAGATGATAGACGTTTACTTTCTTATAAGGTAAGAATTTGATTGTTTTATAGTGACTTTGAAAGTCACTGAAATGAATTGAAAATCATTTCAAATTAAACAGAACTCTTTTATGTTCACTTTATTATTTTTATCTAGGTACTGCACTTTCCACCTGAACTTCATTCCCTGTATTAGGGCTGCTTTGGTCCTGTTGGCAATGTAAAGCAGCCTAAAGCCATCATAGAGAACCATCCCAGCGTAGGGACATCACTTGGTGGTGTAATCAGCATTGTAGCTCCTACACCATCCACTTCTATGCAACCAGCATAAGGGCTATAGCTGTGGTTTCCCTCCACCCAGAAGGACCTGACTGGTACACAACAGTCGTAAACTGTGATGATATAAAAGTGACTTAAAGCAAACTTTATTCAATGCCTCCTCCTCCTGCCCCTGGATTGTGCTGTGTATCTCTTAGCTGCAGTGGAGGATCAGAGCTCTCATAAAGTCACCTTTGTCCTTCATATGGAGGGATCATTGTGTTTTGAATCCATTGGCTTAGCTGAATGATTATACTCTCTGAAAAATGACCCTGTAAAAACAGCATAGTGGGATTTCATGTTTGTCTTTCATTTTCTCAATGTCAGATATACTTGGTTAACAAGAAAAACAAGGGCTCGGTTGCTACAAATTGTACGTGGCATCTGTGCACAACACCCTCATGCATAATCACCAGTAATAAAGATCCTGTAACTAGGTATGGTGTATGAGGCAGACTATAAATAGACTCCTCTCCGAAGTCAGTATTAGTTCTACACTGCCAACAGGAATAAAAGGGAGTAAAACTTTATTCTGGGGGCAAAATTTTCCTTATCTTACATTCTTTGTAATCTCATTGAGAACAGTTGAGTTACAAAATGTGCAAGTCAGAACAGAATTTGGCCCACCCTCAGCTCTTATTCAGGTCAAGTTGTTGGGGCTTCTGACATCTTGGGATCAAGCCCATATTAAGGGCCAAATCCTCCTTTTGCTATTCTTACAAAAGTCCCATAGAAAGCACTTTTTAAATAGAGTTGAAGTCTTCTTTTTGTGGTGCAACTCTTTAGCTACACGCTGCTTCCGGCTGCCCATCTTCCAACTTTTCCATCCCCAGCACTGCTTTTCTTGCATGTCACCTAACTGCCTGTCGCTCAACTGCTTCCAATCCACCCCAGCTTTCTTCCTCTTGGTTTCTACTTCTCATCTTCCCTCTACAACTGATACGCTGTCTTCTGTGTATTGTCCGAACCAAACTTTCATCTATAACTAACTGATCCACCTGATATACCACTGGATTTTAAATAAGATTCAATTTGTATCAAATTCAGAGATGAGAGGGTCATAATCTGATGTGTTTCTGGTAACACAAGTAAGGATGTTATTTTCAATTATAACTTTAAACCCAGCAGTATTCTTGTAAGCTATTGTAGGTTTCTTTTCTCTATTAATAGGGTGGAAAACTCAATGTTGGAAATGAAGAGGAAGAAGGTGGGAATGAAGAAGAGGAGGGAGAGAGTGAAGAAGAAAGTGAGGGAGAGCCTGGTGGAGAAGATGAGGAAGAAGCAGTTGTTGAGGAAGATGATGCTACAGATAGTCCCTCTGACTTGGAATCTGACATGGGGAGTGAGGAAGAAGTCACTGCAAATGAAGAACAGGAGGAGAAACACAAAGGAAATGAAAAGAAACTGCAAAGTGAGGAAGAACAAAATGCGAAAATAGAAGCTGCCAGATCTGAGCTTCCATACACATTTACTGGTAAGAGTCCTATTGACTGACTAGGTAGAGGGGGGGTTTGTCTGTTTGTTGGAGCCCTATGTGTCTGAGGCTCCACATCATAATTGCATTCCTTCTGGCCAACAAATACTGGACATGACGCTTCAGATCTTGAAAACGCGACTTGTTGTCAGCAAGCAGAATTTCTCTGAATAGCATGAGAAAATCCTTTTCTGTCCAGGAGCTGAGTAGGCTATTTCTACTACCCTTTTCAGCCCTAGAAGTGAAAGACAAAAAGCCTAGATTGAAATAAAGTTTCATGTAAGATTGTGCCCAGTGTTGCCTTAAGACCAAACATACAGCCTGCACAGAATAGTGTTGTCTTGCAGAAAAGAATGCACAATAATTTTCTAATATGTATTGAAAACTAGGAACAGGTATGCATTGTGTCTGAAATAAAGTCAGCTTCTCTTAGAAAAAGCTCACAGAAGTGGCATGCTGCCCCTTCTTAACATATAGTCTCTGTAATAGAACACTGCGTGGCTTAGTTTCTTTCTCCACAACCACAGATACTATTCTGCATGCTGTACAGGATATTTATTCTTGTTAACTGAATATTTCACCAAACTAGTATACCAGTAGGGAATACGGAAGTACAGTATTTAAACGAGCTATGGTGAAATTAGACAACTATTCAAACCACTTGCCAGAGTGTTTGCAGTTGTTGGGAGGTGACACAATAACATACATTGAATAAAGTAGTTTAAATTGAATCCAGCAAAGAACTCTAAGGAAATACAATGGTTAAGGTTTTATAAAACACTTTGACTGGCACATATGTATTTTTTTTCCATTAGTTGGTAGGTTCTTACATTTCTTATATGTTCCATACAGAATGCTAGGTTAGTGTGACTTTAAAATTACACAGTTAGTGCTACTATAAAAACACAAGCCAGAAAATATAGAATTATGGGTAAATGGACCCTGAGCTTTGGGGGGTGTGTGTGTGTGTGTGTGTGTGTGTGTGTGTGTGGTGCAATCCACTCTTTAACTATATGATTGCATACTATGTCTCAGATAACACAATGTTAATGTTTTTTATTAATGTTTAAAATATGTTAACTTAAAAATGTTTCCAGCAGTTTAATTGTTTTGTTCAGATTTGAAGAAGTTTGTTAAATTAGAAAATATTTTACTATGTTATGCTTAAGTTCAACTGGGTATGCTTGATTTTTGTTTTTATTTTTATAATAGTTCCAGAATCCTATGAGAAACTTAAATCTTTACTGTTTGGAAGAATAATAGAAGAACAGCTAGTTATCCTAGAGAGGATTCAGAAGTGCAATCATCCAAGCCTTGCAGTGGGAAACAAAGCAAAGTTAGAAGTATGTTTGCGTTTTTAAATGAACTTTGAATGCTAAAGTGAGTTTGCTAAGTATTCAAGGAGCAGTTTGAAATATATTGGTTTTGTATTCACATTATTTGAAGAAAACTTTATCCAGAATGTACATATGGGAGAACCCTAGGCAGTGTTCATTTGCCATGTTCTGTCTCATTGTTTTTCTATGCTTTTAAAAATATCTATATTTAAGTACATATATACACAAACACAAAGAAAAAAAACTGTAATGATTTTAACATGATATGCTTATTGCAGAAACTGTTCGGCTTCCTTCTGGAGTACGTTGGGGAATTAGCAACTGTGGAGCCACCAGAGCTCAGAAGAATTGACAAATTGGTCCTGTAAGTAATAAAACATGTTGACTGTGGCCCCTTCATGGTGGTTTGAAGGGAAAAGATAGTTGCATGGTAATAAAATGCACAGTGCGTTACTTAATTTAAATTCTCCTACTAACATTGAAAGCTACTGGTTTTCTGTTTACTTTATTGTGTTTTAACATTGTTTCTTTTAGTACTTTAGTCATTAATTGTATTAAAAAGCTTTCAATATTCCAAAAGGAAATTAATAGAATTCTCAGTATGCATTAGACCTTCCATAGGTGTTAGAGCTATAGAAATATGTAATTACACACACAAACTATTGTAAAGGAAAGTTATTTAGATTACTAAGTCAAACATTTGAAGTTAGGCAATGCCAGATTTATGGTTGCCCATGCAACATTAATTTTGTCCTGTGTCCATCCTGCACTGAATGAGGCAGGGGACCAAGGGCAAAATGTGATCTGGTAATTAGAGACTGTAACGTAATGAATACGTGTAAATGTGGCATTACCTAACTTTCGAGTGGTTGACTTTTCAACCTGAATAATTTTCTTTCAGCGTAGAAGGGGGGGTTGCGTATATAATTTCCTGGTGTGTAATTTCCTTTTATTTTATTTTGTTTTAAGGAAAGAGTAAAAAATTTATCATATGCAACTGAAACAATCTCCCCATCATGCATCATAAACAGGATTTGAACCTTGAACTGTCAGCATTGCAGTGCAGACTTGAAATACAGGACTATCTGTGTTAGCTTGTAGCAGGAGAAGGTTGTCATCCCAGAGGGGAGGATGGACCTCTAACACCATGTGCATGTCCAGGCAGTGGTGTTGGAATCCTGGCCTCGTCTAGCACCGTAATGGTTTTAACATGATATGCTTATTGCAGAAATTGTTTGGCTTCCTTCTGAGAGATGGAGGGCTTCTGCCCGTAGAAGATAGAGATGGGAGGCTAGACCCATGGTCTCGGTCTCGGGTTTGTGGTCAGGGAAGGGGGAGCCTGGCTCTACTCTTCTCTCACCTCACCATTACAGTTGATCTGAGCACTCCCAGATGCTTCCTGTGCAGAATATATGTTGCTGGCATCACTTTGGGGGTGGCATGGGCTAGACCATTTAGAATGTTTAGTGGTGGTGTTTTGGCATGCTACAAATTTTTCCTGAGGCATGCCAGCAAGAGAGGAAATAGTGATTGTTAGCAGTTTACATCTCAACTTAACCTGAATGGAATTTCATGGGACAAAAAAAGGACTTCTCTAGCCTGAGGACTTTGTCCCTACTCAGTTCCAAAACCCTGCTGCAAACAATGGAGGAGTTAAAGCTTTTTTGGGGGGGGGGAATAAATCTTTTGTAATGGAAGATGTAAGGCAACCTAAATACAAGGGTTGCTACCACCGTCTCCTTATAACAATATGACCTTAAAATGCCACATCTGGGAAAACAGGATTAGATGATGAAACTATGTCCCATTGCATACTGAGCAGAATCTAAGCATCAGAGCATTCTGAACACACATTCCATTTACTTCAGTACCTTGCCACAATGACTCTCGTGGTCATGAAATTCAGAAAGAGTTTTTTTGAGTACAATAGTATATTTATGCATTAGAAATTCATATTCATATTTAGAAAGCCCACAAACCTATAAGTGAGGGTGTATTTCACAAGCCCTAATGAAAACCAAAAGCTTAACAGCCATATGTGTGCACCAGTTAATTATCTTCTGCAGAAATAATTTTATTCAAAGTATGTGTTTAACCTAGCACAAATAACATTTCCAAAGGTGTTTAAAAATCATAGTTCTCTATTAATGTAAATGGTGTAACTTCATGGTGACTTGTGTTTCTTGTTAATAGGCCGTTGTACAGTCTTTGCCAGATGTTTCCTGAAGCTGCAAGTAACAGCGTTAAGTTTGTCCTGCAAGATGCTGCACATGACATGGAAGAAATGATTGAAGTCAAAGGCCGTGCAACATTTCCAGGGCTAGACATGGTAATTAACACATTTTTTTTAGAAAAGTCTTTTGCCTTTTCCTTTAGTGTAAAATACCAGGGTGACATTAAATCTTGTTTTGCATTTCACAGCTTATAATTCAAAATATGACACATTGCAGCTTCCATGGATTTTCTATGCCCTGAATCACCTGTCTTGGAATAAACTAATGTTACAGAACAGAAGCATGGCAGCAAAAATATTAATTGAGGAGAAAACCCTGTTTGATTATCTGATTTTTCAGGTTTTTTATTCATCTTAAAATAACTGAACATTGTTTTGCCTGAGACTTGAGTGTAGGATTCTGTGTGTTTCCTGCAACACTTGATAACATTGCTAAAATTACCACCACCTAGAGCAAGGCAAGGTTGTCCTTTCTATCTTTGATCAAATGAAAAAAAAAAAATTCTCAGTTAAATAAACTGTTTAAAATAAAAAGTCTCCAAAGAGATTTAGTATCCTACAGTGCAAAAACTTTTCTGCATCATTAACAAACAGAACTGTGGATGTAATACAACATTTTTTTTTTTTTAAGATGTAGATATGATAGACAATAAATTAGGGACCTTGGAATGAAATAGTTGAGCGTTGCTCTTTATTAGTGCTTCACAGTTCTATCGGCTATCCTAAATCTA